>NW_019394458.1:0-191313 GCF_000612105.2 Orussus abietinus
GAATATGTATTTGTTATTTATAAATAAATGTTTCTTCTTGTAAATACATTTTTCTTATTCAAAAACACTTAAAAAAAACAACTGAGGTGGTTTTTTGGGAGCTGGAACGGATTAATGGCATTTCAATTAATTTCAATGGGGAAAATTGGTTTGACATACGAGCAATTTGACATACGAGCAAGGTTACGGAATGAATTAAACTCGTATGTCGATGTACCACTGTATTGGTATCATCTTTTCATAATTTGATTTATAGTTTTAACATCGATCGATACATTTTTAGATTACCTATTTCTGGTATCAATCTTTCCAGACTGATACCTTGCTTGCACTGATATTAAATTCCATTATTTACAGTTTATTCATACGTTTTATTAATACTAGTATCGTGTTTTCATAGTTTTATTCAGTTTTAACATCGATCGCCACATGTAGATTAGTTTAGTGATTTCTGGTATCGATTCTTCTAAACCTTGCTTCTTTTGATTAGATTAGATCATCTCTCGACTTCCCTTTTACTTTTACATAAAATAATTCACTTTTCTTCGGATACAAGTTTTAACATTAAAACTTTTAGCTTCGTGTACTACTAACTTGAGACTTTCTTTTTATCCACATTATAATAATTTGTAGTTTCTTTCGACATCAGTTTCAATTATCCTTCGATACCAGTATTGACATTAAAACTTTGAGCTTGGTATACTGATAATACGACACTTTCTTTCTATCTATATTATATAATAATTTGTAGTTTTCTTTCGACACCAGTTTCAATTTTGTTTCAACAGTACCAGTTTTAATATTAACGCTTTTAGTTTGGTATACTGGTAACTCGATATTTTTCTTGTATTAGTACACCAAGCTGAAAATATTAATGTTAAAAACAATATCAGAAGAAAATTTTTAATTATATTGTAAAAGTAAAAAAGAGGATGTTAAAACTGGCATTGATCGATACTTTTCTTATATTGATATTAATTAAATATACAAACGATTCATACTTTCAATTTCAAATTCATATGTAAAATGACTTTAATTCATTGAATGTTATAATGCTTACAAAAAATTGTTGTTACATTCAATAATTTACAAAAAGATGTGAAATCACCACAAAAACACCGTCGGTATAAAAAAACTTGCGCCAAATACATCCATCCAATTGAAACAGTATATTTTGCAAAGTCATGTCCATGACAAGTCATATCTAGTGGCGATCAATCGCACAAAAACAATGAAATCAGTTACTTTTTCAAATGCATGCATTGGGTGTTATATACGAGCCGCTCAGTGCACACATTGATTAACTCCATAAAACAAAAAGTTGAGAAATGCGATGAAGTAATGTAGATTCTTTTTTAAAATTCCTATTATAATATAACTTCAAATATATAATGTAGAATACATAAATACAGTTATAGTTTTCATCTAACGGTATATAAAATTAATACGAAAGAATAGCTCTGCATTTTATATCGACAAATGTTTTTGCAGGTATTAAATTTCCTCCTGTATTCCTGTATGCCAAACCTTTTGTTCCGTTATGCTTTTGTAAATTTCGTGCCCATTTATCAGGATTACGACTTCTTTTCCTCCAAATCGATGTGTTTGTTGGGGAATTTGTACCGTTGCAATCAGATGAATCCGATAAACACGATAAACGTCTTCTTGCCCTAAACTTTCTGCTGATAAATCGTATTGAAGAATCATCACTGCTTTCCACATCCACATTGTTATTAGTTTCACTCATCTTGATTATAACGGTATAATATTTAGTTCTTTAAAAACAATCACGGAGTAATGTCGAAAAGACCAAAAAATATGTAGTCCGTGTAATATTGGTGAAGTATACGGTAACATTCAGCGTGAGAGATCACTGTTATAGTAACTACCGTCTCCACTGCGCTTCTTTCTATCTGTTTGCTGATGCGATTTTATTACTCATATTGTTGAAAGGGGGAAAGCATCTTCGGCTGTTTAAAAAAAAAAAGCGTCGATGTTCGGCCGCAACAGATAATCCAATAATACTATACTGCCAGGTATTCGTGTACGATTTACATTAAAGTATGGAGTTAATCAAAATGGCTTCTGAAATAAATTGCTTATTATTCAATGTCCAAAAAAATTTTGCCGTTTAATGGTGTTAATCTCTGTTAATCAGGAAAGATGATTGTGAATATAAAAAGTTATGACTATACCAAGTGCTTTGACACCTAAATTTAAGATTTTTCAAAAAGTGGAGTTAGTCGATGTGTGTACTGAGCGCCTCATATGAGAAATACTAAATTTTACGAAAATATACCCATGAAGTAATAATTGAGCGCATAGCAGTAATGAATCATTCTTCCTAAACGCATAATAGTATGTTACATTGTAAACAAACTATATCTTAAAAATAAAAGAAATATTTGGCTAGCCTCATAGTAATATTTAATTCCCATTAATAGGATATTACGTCGAATGTTCGAGAAATTTTGATGGATTTGACAAAACTTTTAGTCATTCAGTCTACGTGTAAACACCGGCGACCTTGCGGAGGACAAGCACTCGCTATCGCGCGTCAATCTGGCGGAAAAAGCGAAGCCATCGAAGGATGCAACAGTTTAAGAAGACACCACAAGTCCGATCGCACCGACCGCGATATGCCATGGCCAACTTTACGGATTCGTTGGAGCCGTATCATGGCGGATTTTGATCATCAGAAGAGATCAAATATCCTTTCGCTTCCCGGCTTTATATACCGCGCTCAGCTCCGCTCGCTTGCGGGAGACGCGAGCCGTCGATCGACGCGTCGCGGCCGCGAGCCGAACTAGGTTCGGACGCAGCACTTGCGGGAGCCATAAGCGCATACCGGCCCCCGCTCGTTACGATACGAATTACACGTGCGTGTCGTGTAGCCTAGCTCCTGGCGCTTGAGGCTCGGGCTCGCGGCTCGTCGCATAGTTTCGAGTTCAATTATCTGAGTAATAATTCCGCATAATTAATCTAGAATTTGAACGTCGAGTTTTAATAATTAATCTTGAAGTAGAGTAATTCCTATCGAATCTGAATAATTAGTTCTGAATTTGAGTAACTTGTGCAGAATTTTCGTACATCATTTTCGTAGTTTAGTTTGAGTCGAATTATTTAGGAGCGTAATGTTGATCTTGCGAAAATTTAAGAATGTTGGTCCACGAAAACGAGCGCTGCTCGTATACACACACTGGAGGGGAGACTTACATGTATGCGTCCACTCCAGTGTACGTCTATATACACTTACTGTCGCTAGCGCTCGCTTTCGTACAATACAGATGTACTATATGAGCTGTTTATTTTGAAAGTGGCCTAAGTCCATTTATACTTAAATTGAGATATTTAAGGGTTTGCGTTTCAATGCAATTAAAAATATACGTACAGGATACCAATGGTCTCTCTTCATCTCTCTCCCTCTCTGTCCTTCTCTTTCCCTTTCACTCTTCCCCTATCCCTCTATCCTACTCTTCTCCTCTCCCTCATTTTTTATCTGTCACCCGATACATATAAGTACATAAATCTGTTGACATCATTGCAATATCTAGGCCACAAATGGTGTTTTACATCAAAATAATTCAGGAAGGGATGGACCATCACCTCAGACGGACCACTTGAATAATTTAAACATTAAACGCTAAATGACAGTGCTTTCGTGACAATAAAGATACTGCGCAAACATGAGTTGTAATGATTCTATACACATTGTTGTTGTTATAATTTGCGTCCAATGTTTTATGGAGCACTTGAAATTTGTCACGAGCATACATTAGACGAGATACCTCAATTAGGTCCGTAGTTACTATGCCGTTTTCTCAAATGCCACCTGCATATTTTTGAAAGTCGTGTGAATTTCGAATCGAAGATTATTTAATGTATTCTGTGCTATGTACAATAATACGACAATTATTTTGTCATGAAACTCTTATTCCAAAATTAGGAATATTTACTCTTTCAAATAATTGTATTTTTTTTATCCTTCGGATTTTGATGTATTTTTTCTTTTTAATATTTCGGGTTTTCAAAATCTCGTATTTTTTTATTCTTCGGATTTTGATGTATTTTTTCTTTTTAATATTTCGGGTTTTCAAAATCCTTCTTTAAAGTTCTTTGGAGACATCATGGCGTTTTATATAAAAACTCAATGAAAGAAAGTTAATTTCTTCATGCATTTAAAAAGGTTGTCTCAGGTTTTTGTTTATAATGGTTATTAATTTGCTTTTAACGCAATTCTGATGATTTAGTTTTAAACTAGAAACAAACAGAAATATTTTTGCGAAACGCTGAAATCCGTCAAATATTAAAAGACATAGCGATTTGAAATTTTGTGGGGTTATTTTGATGCTCGTGCGTGTTTTCCGACAAAATTTTATATGCGTGTTTTGGTGTTAAATATGTCTTCCAGATATCTGATAGTGGATATTTTTTCGTTAACTTTATATAAAATTCGGACATATGGAATATTTCGGATACCTTTTTGTTAACCTTATGCTATTCTATAAAGCCGACTTTATGAAAATAGACTCACTTTTTAGTCGTAATTAAAATGACTTTTCCTTATGTGGTAATGTGTTTACGTTTTTCCGTTAACTTTATATAAAATTCGGACATATGGAATCTTTCGGATACCTTTTTGTTAACCTTATGCTATTCTATAAAGCCGACTTTACGAAAATAGACTCACCTTTTAGTCGTAGTTAAAATGACTTTTCGTTATGTGGTAGTGTATTATTTATATTTACCGCGTATCTGGTTCTATCTTGAGTGTTCAGGCTCAGAAAATTAACTGTGACTTACTTAGGGAAGGTTAACAGATTTGTAGCTCGACTGAAACGATGACGGAACGCGAAACTATCTGTTCGTCTAACAATCTCTTCATCGATTCAATTATGGTCACGTGATTTATAATGAGTGAGCTTCTGTTCCGTGAACGAATATCGATTTGGTTCCCCTGTGAATCAATAAATTTGACATACTTTGATTTATGTTGTCAAACCATTCCTTTCAGTGGCTGCACCAAGAAGTAGTATAAGGAGACCAGGGGGCTGACACTCGCATGTTATTCTTCGAGACTAGTGTTTGCAGCGACCTCTGGATCAATAGTACCGGATGTATGAACTAGCAAATTTCACGCCATATATTTAAATTGAATGAAATTCAGAAACTGTTATTTAAGAAAAAATACGATGTTTGCTCCCGTATACCACGGGAATATGGAGGTCTTTAGGTAGGCCCTGAAACTAATGAAATTTCATTTTAATATACATTTTTTTTTATTTATCACGTACTAGAACCAACATGACGTCGCCCATATACGTCTTTCACGTTTTACGCTTTTTTAAGGCTTACAAGGAAGGTACCTGAGGTGTCCCCCTCCGATTTTGTTCATTTTTAAATATTATATGTTATACAGGACCTAAAATCTAAGGGACCCGTGTTTTTTTTATCGGCGGATAAACACTTTTAGGGGGTAAAATCAGGCTCTAAGGTTGGCCGTGCAAGGGCGTGAGTTGGCTGTTTCATATAGAAACATTCGACCGATTTTCATGAAACAACCGTCAAAATGTAGGGTGTAACGGTTGAGATTTCCCTGAGTGAGGGACTTCTAAAAAGACTAGGAGACAAACCAATAAGAATAAACGGGAAATTCTAAAAGGTCTCTATATTAAACAAACAAAAATAAACAAATAAATGAAAACATGCGCAAATTATAAATAGAATAAAAAGAGACCGAGACCATTACAAAACGAACTTAAAAGAATAAATAACAGAATAATCGCGCTAACGGAAAATATAACAATACAAAAATAAATAAATATAAGAATAAAACGCTACGCAGGAATAAAAAGATAAATAAACAGAAAGGCGAATTACAAAGACAAATATGACGAGAACGGGACGCATGAACTATGTGACAATGTTCGAGAGAGAGAGAGGCTTATCTTTCTGGAGTTGTATGAGGGATCGTCCGTGCGGCAGTAGAAGGGATTGTCTTTTTAGCAATCCAACGATTTTACTCCAATTAATAGTACATCGTCAGGCTCCGCAGGAGGAACGTTATAAATTTCTGACCAGATCGTGCGTCCACGATCGGAATAGAGTTCCTCAAATTTCTGGCAACGGCCTTTGACAACGGCAGCCGACTTGCTTTGCTTCTACGGAACACCTCTTAGCCTCTTGGTTCCCTCTCTCTTCATCTCTCCCTATTTCACCCTCCATCTCTCCCTTTACATATATTACTTATTATATAAATACATTCAGAATTACCACTACAAGGGAATGAAGAATTATGAAACATGCATTTGGAATTTTTCGAAAAAATTCATTTTTAAGGGGTCAGCCACCTTTTTGAATACTTCTTTTACCCCTTATGCGAGCAGTAATTGCTCTATCCAAGTGAAACATGGTTAATTTATAGACCAGAACAATACAAAAAAAAGTTTCATTTGGATCGAATAATTACTGCTCGCGTAAGGGGTAAAAGAAGTATTCAAAGGGGTGGCTCACCCCTTAAAAATGAATTTTTTCGAAAAATTCCAAATGCATGCTTCATAATTCTTCATTCCCTACATTTTTACGGTTATTTCATGAAAATCGGTCGAATGCTTCTATATGAAACAGCCAACTCACGCCCTTGCACGGCCAACCTTAGAGCCTGATTTCACCCCCTAAAAGTGTTTATCCGCCGATAAAAAAAAACACGGGTCCCTTAGATTTTAGTCCTCTATAACATATTTAAAAATGAACAAAATCGGAAGGGGACACCTCAAGTACCTTCCTTGTAAGTAAAATTCAATATAATGGAAGTGACGAGCCAATTCAAACCTTTATAGAGCCCGGTTCTGACCATATTAAAGTATCTTATCGTATCGTCATTCTGAAAAAAAAGTTTGTAACAACAAGATATTAGAATTGTATGTATGCAAATGAATGCTGTAAACGTATGTTTACTTCCCCTGCAGCGACTGCAGCAGCTGTCGTTTCGTTGTACGACATTTTCAATACCGAATATCTCCCGTTTAACAAGGAAACATTCCCAAGTGTCCGCCTCCGATCTTATTGATTTTCATATATGTTGAAGAACACAAAAATCTAAGAGACACGTGTTTTTTTTTATATCTGCAATGGTTCACATTTAAGGGGTGAAACAACCCCCCAAAGTTTGGGAAACATTCGATTTTTATAACAATTTTCGTAGAAGCAATGGAGGGATTTCGACGAAACTTGGTATAAACGTATTCTGTATAAGGACGGTGAAAACACAATATTGTTCAGCAATGCTACACCCTCCCAAGGAGGTGAACTACCCTTCAAGCGACATTTTTTTGTAATATCTATTAAACAAGCATTCCTACTTAAGTCCCACTTACGCGATGTGATTACTCACAAAAAATTAAGAAATACGTGTTTTTTGCTTTTTGCCAATAAACATTTATACATCGGTTGTAAACAATGAATGTAAGTGGTATACGGGTATATTTCGACTAGCTATATTGGATTATATCGTGACCAATTCATTGTACATAAATCTTGTGAACGTGCTTATTCCTCAAAATGTCCTTGGTTTTCATAGCATGCAATTATTTATAAATAAATTTAAAATAAAGTTTAAGAGACTAAAATAGTTTTGCAACAGATCCGATGACGCAGTCATCACCCCTTTCCAACTAGTAATACAATCTCCTTGGTGAAAAGGTAAAATTGGTCACGATATAATCCAATAAAGCTACTCGGAATATACCCGTATACCACCTACATTCATTGTTTACAACCGATGTGTAAATGTTTATTGGTAAAAAGCAAAAAACACGGATTCTTCATTTTTTGTGAGCAATCACATCGCGTAAGTGGAACTTAAGTAGGAGGGCTTGTTTATTAGATATTACAAAAAAATGTCGCCTGAAGGGTAGTTCACCTCCTTGGGGGGGTGTAGCATTGCTGGACAATATTGTGTTTTCACCGTCCTTATACGAAATACGTTTATACCAAATTTCGTCGAAATCCCTCAATTGCTTCTACGAAAATTGTTATAAAAATCGAATTTTCCCCAAACTTTGGGGGGTTGTTTCACCCCTTAAATGTGGACCATTGCAGATATACAAAAACACGTGTCTCTTAGATTTATGTGTTCTTCAACATATATGACAATCAATAAGATCGAGGGCCGACACTTGGGAATGTTTCCTTGTAAGTAAAATTGCAGCAAGTTTGTGACTACGGTGTAAACGCCAAAGCACGTCACTCTAGGAAGTCGTCCTGCAAGTACTCGTTGGAACGACTTGCGGCAAGAAATTTTCTGCAAATTTATTAACAGTGTATTCGCAAACGCAAAATGCTCTGGCAAGAAGTGTTGCAAGTTACTTGCACGTGGACGCGAGCCATTATACGAGAGGAACTCCCACAGTTTCCTAAAACGCGAATTCATATAGCGCGTAATGTATTAACCGTGATATACGGGAGTCTCCTGTTGTTGGGTGTTTTCATTTCAGGCAAGTGCAGACAAGCAAGAAATGTTCAGACAAAATTTTAAACGACTACGTAACTTGTGAAAACACCCTTTCTAAACGATTTGTAAACAGTTAATGATCATGCATGAACCTGTGTTATAGGTCAGTGGGTACGTCCTAGGAGCCGTTATTAGATTGTAGATGTACAGTCAAACCTGTTCTTGTGCGGTCTTCTATTATGCAATTTTTTGTGCGATTTTTTTTTATACGGTATATTAAGGTGAAGTGAAACACGTCGAGGAACATGATCAACGTCGATAAAGAAGATTTTTCTAAATGCCTACGTTGCCGACTTTCGTTTTTATATTGACAGCTGGGTCGAATTATATTGGGTATTGTACCAAATGGCATACTCCACCTGTCGTTTACGTACAATAATTATAAAGAAATCGAAGTCAAACTCCAGAAATCCTCCGGATTCATGCTTTCTGGGGCCCTAATTGACTGCAGAGGCACCCCCTGCGCCATCTGTGATTTCCAGGTCAATTAAATTTTCACTCCGAGACCTCGAATTACCATCCTTTTGGCATAGAAGCGTATACAACACTTTTTTTACCTTTATCTCATTCAAATGCCAGTTTATCGACTACCAGAGTGTTCTAAATTGTCGTAAAATTGTCCTGACCCTTTCTAATCTCATATCAGAGCCTTCGATAATTGTATATTGATCGAAATATGAGAGCTCGACGCCATTTTGGTTCTGGTCTGGGCTGAGTTCAGAAATTTTGTTAATAAATCCAAATTTTGAATGTGTCAGGACAATTCTTAGATGATCAGAAGTGATGTGTCAAAGTTTCGGACAGCTTGGTCTAATAACCTTAAAAAAAAGTGTTGTATTCGAATCGACTGATTTGAAGGGGGTTTCACTTCACCTTAATATCGGGATTCTGTTGTGTCATCAATAGGAATGTAACCGAAAACACGTCCACGTTATCATCAGAAATCATTGGGCTAGCACATAACATCTGCGGGGAAGGTTTTGACCCTTTCAGCGAAAATTGTCTTCTCGAAATGATTAAGGACGAAACCATAACTTATAGTGACATTCTCAATAACTTAACAGTAAATTGGAAAAGCATTTTCTCAAAACAGATAACAATTCCGAAAGAAGTTTGAAATTCCAAAAAGAGCTTCGATCGTGTATATCTGGCTATCGCGACATTTACAAGCAGCTGATCAAACGACCGTCGTCGCAAAAACTTATCACCGACTACATGGTAACAAAAAATAAATCAACTCTAATATCTTCAAGTGAGGAAAGCGATTACGAACCCGTTTATCACAAGAATATCCGCGTTTTGGGCTGCGACGAGTAGTATTGAATTGTGTACATTTTGAAAATTTCTCCATGTTTAAAATGAGAAATAAAAATTTTTTTAAATATTTCCAGGTGTAATTTAATTATTTATTTTGTTTGGAAAGCACTTTCTTGCTATTTTGTAAAGCTTTGACATATTTTCTAACTGAGATTTTTTTTATGTGGTCCCTCTCCACCGCATAAAAAAACATTTCTTTAATATGTTTTGAAAAATTATTTGATATAGCTATTTATGAAGTTTTTGAATATTTTTTTTTCTACGGTCTCTATCTACCGCACAAAAACAAGTTTGACTGTATAAACATGAGCAGATTTCCATTAAAAAAATCATCAGGTAACATTCATACCCAGAAAGCATTCCTACCAAAAGATATCGCTAATTCCATATTATGGATCCATTCATATCGTGTAACTTTCAATCGACTGGCGTTCTTTTGAACTCTACAAAAATTCGTAGATATTAAGGTGAAGTGAAACCCCTCTCAAATCAATCGATTCGAATAAGACACTTTTTTAAAGAATATTCGACCAAACTTTGACACTTGATTCGTAAGCACCTAGAAATTATCCCGACACTTTCAAAATTTGGATTTTCGAAGAAATTTGTTTAACTAAACCTAGACCAGAACAAAAATGGCGTTGAGCTTTCATATTTCGATCGATATATATTTTTTGAAGACTCTGATATGAGAAACGAAAGTGTCAGGACAATTGTACAACGATTTAGAACACTCTAGTAATCGAACAACTCGCATTTGAACGAGATAAAGGTTAAAAAAGTGTCTTTTGCGCTTCTACGCTCAAACGATGGGTGCTAAAGTTCGAAAATTCTCGATATAAAATTGGAGAAGGTAATTATGAAACATGCCGTAAGTTCCCGATAATTTATGAGAACGTTAATTTCTTTATTTATACTTTAGGATTCTTCTTTTAAATAACATTTCTTTTCGATGCACTTCAAAGTTCAATCTGAAGAGTAAAAATACTATTAGAGAATATTTATTATTGAGTCTTGTTTACTTCCAGCGAAAAATATTCACGTATGGACAACTTGACGTGAAATTCCATGCGATTTGTTTCAAAACGAGCCGATATTTCATTCTTCCAGCGGGGTCGCGCGATGAAAAGAGTGGGAGGTTTTGATTGGCCACGGAAAACGTACAACGGAAATTCCCCCTCAACGATGTTACTCTATAGCTAATCGGAACCTCTCGTTCGCTCTGCTGTAAAAATTTAACCAGTTAAGTGTGTTTGACGACTATATCCGTCATGGAGATGTGGCAGAATTGTGTCATGACGGTTATATCCGTCATGCGTAAAATTTTGTTACAATTTGATATTTAAATTGTTATTCTGGCGAAAACTAAATTATATTCGTATATTTTATTATGTTTAAAATTTGTAGAGGGCAAAACGAAATGAAACAAACAAATGAAAATTATGAACAATTTGGGTTGGATTTAATGGAAATAATGTGAGTTAGATTCGAGCCTGGCTAGCCCGGGCACCATCCCCGTGCGGTGCACGTAGGGGAACGGAGAGAGAAGCTCTCCGTTCTAGCAATCCTCACAGCGTTCAGGGATGTGTGTCCCGGTGTGAACTTCTGAGTTCTGGCGGTTGCCCTGAGAAGGGCAGATTTGACCGCAGAAATAGACGCTTGCAGTACGATGGCTGTTGCCCGAATGTCCGACGCGGGCAGGGGGTCGACACTGCCATGTATTGGGGTGTAACGCTTTATGCACTACCGCCATCTTCGGTTCGAGTAAACCTTCTTCGCGAACTAAAATATTTGGCGGGCTATTCAAATTCATTTATTAAACGAAGGGATATTTTCGGGATTTAAAAAGTACTTGCAATGATCAAACCAGACGTTGCTTAAACTGATACACAAATGTAAGAAAACGGTATATTAAACATAAAAGAAGTAACAAAAGTGTCAGTGGCGCAACGTCTGTTTTAAACCACTGTAAGAACTGAAATAATTACATTAAACATTAGTTAAAAAGTAACATATTTATTAAGATAAAAATATTAATTATTATGAATGTATAAATATACAAATTCTATACAAATTTAATTTTTTTTATGATTACTTTCATGGATTAAATGCGATCTATGGATCGCATTTAATCCATTTAATTATTACAATTATTACAGTAAGAAACTACAAACTGTTCTTGATTTACACTTTTACTCCCAAACTCACGTTCGCGATTTAATACCCGAGGTAAACGAAACTTGTAAAAATATTGCCACTAATCGGGGTTAGGTTCACTTTCGTTCACTTGTCCCGACTATTTTTATGCGCATCTACGCTGCGCCTCCTGGAGTCTCTTGCTATTGGTTAGACAATTTTTTCTCTGTTCTTCTCTTTCTATTAGACTGAAAAGTCACGACACCAGCGCAGTCTTTGCTTGGAGTAGGTGAATTAACTTCAGCATTACACCTCTCCCATAAGGAGTGTCGACCCCCTGCACGCGGGCCTTGGGACGGCCCTTATATACTGTTTAGCGAAGGCATGCGTTCTTGGATTTTGGATGCTGGCGATGCGCCGCCAGTCGCCACAGATTCATAACTTCCTGAGAGCTAACTCGTAAGCAGTGCAGCAACACTGGATCTTTGATTATCCCGATTTTCATCTTGATGTGTCAAAACCAACAGAAAAACAAAGTATATTAGATTCTCCAACTGCGATAATTCCTGGAAAGAGTTCATGTGCGCGCTGTCTCACTTCTTTTTTTTTTACTGGTTAGTTTTCGGAGAATTGGTTTTTCGCGTTGCGTGGTGACACGCCTGAGGCGCGGGCCGCGATTAGAAGCCCCCACTTAGGTTCACGGGCAGCCACGATATCCGTTCATTGGCTCTTACGCGTGCATGGACACCCCCCCCCCGCCACTAATATAAATCACAGGAATGTAAATCTGTTCCCATTTGCCTTCTTGTCTTTTGTCAATTGATTTTTGATATCTCGAAGCGACATAAAGTGCAATGTAAGTATTTCAAGGGCCTAATTACCATAAAGTTATCCAGAAAAGTTTCGTAAACCACTATTTTTTTTATTCTTAGCACATTTTATTCCCAAAATGGGTGATTCCTCCAGTGATGATGACATTATTAGACCTGTAATAATGCGAAAACGGTTGCATATATTTTCGTCTTCTGAGGATGTTAGCGATGAAAGCATCGAGTCTGATAGTGAAACCGACTGCTATGAATCCGATGACACCTATTCCGAAAACAATGAAAGCGACAAAGAAAATCAAGATACAAATGTGTGGAAAAGTACAGGCGGCAACAGAAAACCATTTGAATTTCTTGCTAACATCGCAGAGTGGTACTCTCCAATCACTTAGGACACAAAAACCTTGAATCCATAATTATGGTACGGAAATGACATATGAGGTGCGCCATTTAGCACAATACACAATATAATTAGACACGGCTGTCAATATAAATACGAACGTCGGCAACGTAGGTATTTAGAAAAATCTTCTTTACCGACGACTTCACCTTATGGGGAAGTGAAACCAACCTCAAATCAATCAATTCGGATAAGACACTATTTTTTAACGAGTATTGGACCAAACTGTCCGAACCTTTGACACTTGATTTGTGAGCACCTACATTGGCAGAAAAATCTAGTTAAATAAACAATTTTTTTATCTAGTTTTCATAGTTCAAAAAGAACTAAAATATTTTTTATAGTAGAATCCACTTTTTTCTGCACTACAAAATCTAGTAACGGTTACAATATTCGTTTACCTTTTGAGAGCTAGTTAGTTCAGTAAAATGAACTATTCTACGTTTATTATACCTTCCTAGGAAGAATAACAAAACTTTTTACTATTTATATAGTGAAATTTCATTCAATTATTATTGTTAACGTAACTGATATGTTATCGTACATTTTATTAGCTGCATAGTATTATTAACTGCTGTGAATGGTTGCGCATGATCCTTAAGTCTGTTTCCAAAAATAATATTTTGTAACTATTGACATTTATTAAATTTATTATGCTTGACCTGTTTATATTCCCGTATGTCTCAGCGTCAGTTAGGGATGGAGTGGTATATGATATATATGCAAACGAGCGAGTCATTTGCGAGAAGGCTCCGCCATCTATCAGAGCTATCAAAACTAACATGAACAAAGTTTTTAGTAACGTTTGGCAGAAATTAGATATTGATTTAACCAAACCGGAATGGTAAACAATTGTACCGGTAATATTGTTATAGTTATTAAAAGTAGAGTAAACGATAACTTCTTGCAATGAGAGTTGACAATATCTCAAAAGTGGCCTAACTATTCCGAAATACTAAAAAGCTTTACTATAAATATTATTACCGTTTTTATTAAGTTCGTACAAAAGCCATTGGGACGCTCAACTAACAAAAAATAGTTGCAGCTACCAATTCAAGGTGAATCAAACGATAAATTGCGTTCCTTCAATGAAAATGGTTTTCACGGTGTCACAATGTTCAGGTTACCAGCTCTTTCTCTCTCAGTGTAGGAATTATCCCGAAACTTTCGAGATTTGGATTTTCGAACAAAATTGTTTTGACTTAGCCTCGACCAGAAGTAATACGACGCTCCTCGATCTCTCATATTTCGATCGATATACAATTATCGAACGCTCTGATATGAGAAACGAAAGTGTCGGGACAATTGTACAACAATTTAGAACACTTTGGTAATCGTGAAACTCGCATTTGAACAAATAAATGCAAAAAAACTGTCGTATGCGCTACTATGCTAAAACGAGGGTAACACAAGGTCTCGGAGAGAAAATTTAGTTGCCACTGAAATCACGAGATGGCGCAGAGACATTCTTCTTATGCGCTTCTGTGCTAAAACGAAGGTAACGCAAGGTCTCGGGGAGAAAAGTTAGTTGCCACTGAAATCACAGATGGCGCAGAGTGACATTCTGCAGTTACTTAGGACATCTAAGACCATGAATCCAGGGGGTTTCTGGAGTTTGACTTCGATTTCTTTAAAATTACTCTACGAAAACGATATATGGAGTACACCATTTAGTACAATACCCAGATCAGATTTCTGGACGTGTTTCACTTCACCTTAACACTGTGTAATATCAAATTTCTAACTGGATTTATTATTTTCTATTTAGAAGTAGAAAGCCGTAATATACTTCACTCTCCTGGAAGACGAGGGATGTATTATACGTTGTAATATACTCGTAGAAAAATACGTACATGACATGACGTATCATACCTACCCAACTCTGCTCTACGACGAGCGAAGGAGCACTGCGCGCCGAGGGCAGCGACGCGCCCGGGGTAGAGGTTGGTCGTCCGACGGGTGTTCGAGGATTGGCCGGGAGGTCGGAGTCGCGCATGCGCCGCCGGGGGCGCTCCGGTCGCGCGGGTTGCGCGAGGGCGACGCGCGTGGTCGGCGGATGCTCCTTCGGCTCCGCGCCGCCGGGGTGGGAGCAGGAACCGCCGGGAATGGGGGCCACTGGGGTAGTAGTTCGAACACGCCGTCAGTATAACGTTATCCGTCATTCGTTGCGGACGCCGGAACCTCGTGGGTCTATGTCTCGAAGTGTCGCGCGCCGATTATCCATCTTTCGGTCGGATTCGTTCGAATCGGGAAGTCGATCACTGCAATCGATATCTAGTTGGGTACCACGCGGTCCTTCAGGACGCTCGTGATTCGTTAAGGGATGGTCACGTGGATGCCACGAACCGTGGCCTTGTTTGGTTTACCTGTACTTTCTGCACTTGAGTGTAATAACTGTGTTTGACTGTGGTGTACATTTCTTGGCAAGTGGAAACGTGTAGACACTTTCATTGACTGACCTGGACATTAGTAACCTCGGGAACCTTGAAGATGAGGTTTTATATCGAAAAACATGAATAATATTTTTAGGTTAGGTTCGCACATTTACTTTATGCTTCTTGCTATCAAGGGATACCTTCCTGCACTCGCTGCATCTTCTCGTGGACGAGTGCTGAGTATGCATCACTTATAGCGTCTTCAGCTGGGCTACACTTTTTTGCACCAGTGTTGCGTAAGTGTGGTACAAATGTTTAGCAACACGGTTTCGATGTTGACAGTGTACGCGCTTTTTGTGTGGTTGGGTATGCCTTGATAGTACTATATAATCAGTGGAACGCGCAGAGTTTAAAAAATTACAATTGCAATAAATAAAGTAAGTGGCTCCTTTGAAATTTCATGTCAATGACGTGACTATTTTCATTAACAATCGCAAAAATGTCTAATTATTGCTCATCGCTTACCGCTCTCGATCTAAATTTGGTATTAGTCGTCCATGGGCGCCGCCATATTGCACATTTGTTACATGTGCTTCCTGTTACGGTGGTAAAAGTGTAACAAATCGAGTGCAGAACAGTCGCACCATCAACCCGACACTGACAAGCTGGACATAATACACTGGCACCGGGCCCACTGCACTGTCAAACACGTTTAGTGAAGCTATTCTACACCAGTGCAGCTCGGAGTAGCCCAGCTGAAAATGCTATTATGCACTAAAACGTGTAAAGGTGTAATTACACTCGGAACTCGAACAGACGGCGCTATCGCTACATTCAAGAACTCTAACGCCAAATTTGATGGAAGTGTACACTAATAGAGTTTTTAGCTGGGCTACACTTTCTTACATCAGTGTTGACGAGTGTACGGCGAATGAATAGCGACAAGGTTTTGGTGTTGACGGTGCACAAGGTTTTCGTGTGGTTCAGTACTCCGTGACAATGCTGCCGCATCAGTCAAATGTGCAATTTTAAAAATTACAATTGCCAAAAATAAAATAAATGACCGCTTTGAAATTTCATGTCAATGACGTGATTATTTTCATTTACTATCGCAAGCATTTCTTATTGCTACTCTCAATCTAAATCTGGTACTAGTAATCCATGGGCGCCGCCATATTGCACCTTTGTTACACGTGCTCCCTGCGATGGTGGCAAAAGTGCAACGAATTGAGCGCAGAGCAGTTACACCGCCAACCCGGCACCAAAGAATTCAGAAGTCTCCGAGGAAGCCCAGAAGGATACGGACGTTTGATGCTCGAAAAAGTATTGGACTGCCCAGAAACTTCGTGCCGATATTTAAGTCTTAATGCCACCCATCGAAAATCGGCACAAACTTTCTGGACAACCCAATAGTACCTTAGTCAACAGATGACGGCGCTGTAATCAACTCTTCATCTCTCTTAATCTTACGGCAATATATAGAGGATTGTATTCTTTCTTTATTTTACTGACAGTACTCGTCTTTCTATGTTCGTCTCTCTTCCTTCCGTATGTGAGATATCGTTGACTAATACGTGCGTTCTCTCTTTTACTCCGACTCCTAGTTCGTCAGCCAACTTTTAGAGCATCAAGCGCAAACACAGGATCTGGGCTGCTATGGAATTTCTGTATTCCTTGGCGACACTCACAAGCTGAACATGATACACTGACATCGGGCGAACGCACTGACCAGTCGAACACATTTAGTGGTGCTATTCTACACCAGTGTAGTTCGGAGTAGCCCAGCTGAAAATGCTATTATGCACTAAAAAGTGTAAAGGTGTAATTGCACTCGTAACTCGAACAGACGGCGCTATCGCTACATTCAAGAACTCTAACGCCAAATTTGATGAAAGTGTATACTAATAGGGTTTTTAGCTGGACTACACATTCTTACATCAGTGTTGACGTAGAGCATCAAGTGCTAACACAAGGTCTGGGCTGCTATGGAATTTCTGAATTCCTTGGCGACACTCACAAGCTGAACATGATACACTGACATCGGGCGAACGCACTGACCAGTCGAACACATTTAGTGGTGCTATTCTACACCAGTGTAGTTCGGAGTAGCCCAGCTGAAAATGCTATTATGCACTAAAAAGTGTAAAGGTGTAATTGCACTCGGAACTCGAGCAGACGGCGCTATCGCTACATTCAAGAACTCTAATGCCAGATTTGATGGAAGTGTATACTAATAGGGTTTTTAGCTGGGCTACACTTTCTTACATCAATGTTGACGTAGAGCATCAAGCGCTAACACAGGATCTGGGCTGCTATGGAATTTCTGAATTCCTTGGCGACACTCACAAGCTGAACATGATACACTGACATCGGGTGAACGCACTGACCAGTCGAACACATTTAGTGGTGCTATTCTACAACAGTACAGCTCAGTGTCGCCCAGCTGAAAATGCTATAAGAGTAACAGTTCGATTTGCCTGAACAAACCCTGTATTACCTCAGTTAGTATGCCGGTTGGACGTCCATGAATTGTAACGTGGGTCCGATCGAGCCGTGTTGTTCTTGTGAATCGAGGACTGGTCACGAACAGTGTTGCCAACGTATGAAGTAAAGAACTCACTAGACAACTTGTTAAGGTGATATGAAAGGCGCTGAAAAATTTAACCCACGTCGATAAAATAAAATTCATCTATACCCTTTTTGGTGGTAACGCCATTTTGGATACTCGACTGGTAACATAAGCCTCCACACAACGTTACCGACATTTATATTTATGTTGAAGCATGTTACACTCTACGTTGAGAATTATACGAAATGAAGGGTTCCGTATATCATTTCGGTAAAGTTATGATAAAAAGGTCGAAGTAAAACTGTCGAAATCCCGTGAATTCATGATTTTTATGGACCAACGGCGCCATCAACCTAGTAGTACAGAGTAATTTTTTAATATTTTTTTGTAATCTTCAGTAAATATCTCAACCAACAAATTTTTCAGATCTCTTATAGATTGCATTCAAAGNTCGGTATAATAAAAAATTTTGCCAAATACATGTTTATTTCCGATTTCAATTACAAAAATAGCTCCACAATGGAAATCAATTATTTTTACCAAATACAATAGTACTTGCATACTATTAAAAACTAATCAGTTATTTTTCAAAAATGTCATAGTACATTTCGCCCCACATAATACAATTACATCCATTGCAAAAATGTTGTTTCACCTCAAAATAATGTCTGGAAAAATGTACAGTTTTCTATTTCATTTAATAAAATAAAACAAAAACATAAACTAGCTAAGCTAACCATATAAATAAAATTAAAAACTCAATTCGAAAACAACATCTTATTCGCGAGCACTTTAACAGTCATGACAAGTCGTATGAATATACTTCCAGTGCTCGCCAAATAAAATGTTTTCAAATTGAGTTTCTAATTTTATTTATATGGTTAGATTTACTTTATATTTTTGTTTTATTTTATTAGATGAAATAGAAAACTGTACATTTTCCCAGACATTATTTTGAGGCAAAACAAAATTTTTGGAATGAATATTCTTGTATTATGTAGGGCGAAATGTACTATGACATTTTGGAACAATAACTGATTAGTTTTTAATAGTATGAAAGTACTATTGTATTTGGCAAAAATAAAAATGTATTTGGCAAAACTTTTTTACACCGAAGGTGTTTTTGAAGGGATTTCACTTCTTTTTTTAAGATCTATAACAAATTCGTTAAATATATCAAGAGCACATCTTCTTTTTTCAGTATTTCAATGTAATATTAAATGGTTTTTATGCGTTCGTTGACTTTATGCATTACATATTGAATATTATTTATCTTTATTATTTCTATAACGTTACAAATATAATACGATATTATAATAAGTACCCTCCTCATTTTTCATCCGGGCTTGGGTAGAATAAACTGGTATCAATATTGGTCTTCAGGGCATGCTAATGAACGAAAAATAAATTAGAGGTAAAACTTACTTAAAATCAACAAAACATATATGTATTCTCAAGTTAAACTGTATTGAAACATAATAAAACATATTAAGTTTGTAGACATCTTTCATACAAACAGAAACATTTGTCCTTACATGAATAAAATATTATAGATGATTCTAACGCTACTAACATTGATTAATTATATTTAATATCATATCATTGCATAACTTACTCAATTATATTAATTGTATTAATTAGTAATGTAACATTGTAATAATAAAGTACGTCGATTTAAAAGAAGTTCTTTTGAAAATAAATAATCATCAAACAACATATCAATTAGACCTTTCCATAATTATATTGTTACCTTGATCTTACACTATCCTAATGTTTTCGCCAGTGATTCAGTATATTTTATGTCAACAATATTATTGCCTTCACTATAACAACATTAATTGTATTAAGCAATAATGTAAGACCATGGTGATAAAATAATGAAAAATAATAAAATATAACACTGTTCGATGACTATTTTTAAATTAACTTCCTTTAAATCTATGTATTATATTATAATGTTATTGTGATGCTACATTACTTGTTTATACAAAATTAGTGTAATGCCAATTATTGTATATAATGTAATAAAAGACAACAACATAATGATACAAAATAATATCGGTCGGTGTCAATAACATTAGAATGACGTAGAATATTTCATTTATTTGAAAATAAATGTTTCCGTTCATATGTAAGCTGTCCACTGACTTAACACAATTTGTTTTAACATGAAAGTTTGATTTTAAAATATTTATTTAATTAATATGATTTTAGTTAAGTTCTACCTCGATATTTTATTTTTAACCTCGATCTCTCCCGAAGACCAACATTAACATCAGCTTATGGTTCTGGCACTGATATCAAATATGTATTTCATATGTGTATGGTCGGTAGGAATTACGTAGCAGCACTTTGTCTAGTCCACCCAACATTACCTCCTATAATATATTGAGGATTCCTGTCGAACAATATGAATTAAGCTTGGATTTTGTAACATACACGGTAAGAAGGAAAATACAGTCATGTTACACGTACAACACAAATTGTAATACTAGTATAAATTTACAGAAAGGTGTATTTATAAATAAGAATATTATAAATAACCTCTTCGACCCGACTATCAAATTCAATCACCAGCCACTGAATATGTATTATCTAAATGCAAACGACTCTTGGGTATTGAACGTATCCCTTAAATTACATTCTTTTTGAATGTACGATATAGGATGATTCGGGAAATGATTATTTTAACAAGATTAAGAGTACAATATACAAGTTCAACGTACATTCAATATTTATTCACAATCTGCAATTCTCTGCTTAATGACGATGCTGACAAATCGTTCATCCTTCCTTCTTGCGCGTTTCTTGTTGAAGAATGAATAATGAAATTGTGATCTATATGTTCATTGGTGGTACGTGGTTCACATCTTATTTAGTTGAATAATTCGTAGCATATTCTGCTACATATTTATACTACGTTTTTATTTTAACAAAATTAAGGGTACAATATAAAAGTTCAACGTACATTCAATATTTATTTACAATCTGCAATTCTCTGGTTAATGGCGATGCTGATAAATCATTCATCCTTCCTTCTTGTGCGTTTTTTGTTGAAGAATGAATAATAAAATTGTGATCTATGTGCTTATTGGTGGTACGTGGTCCACATCTTATTTAGTTGAATCATTCGTAGCATATTCTGCTACATATTTATACTACGTTTTTATTTTAACAAAATTAAGGGTACAATATAAAAGTTCAACGTACATTCAATATTTATTTACAATCTGCAATTCTCTGGTTAATGGCGATGCTGATAAATCATTCATCCTTCCTTCTTGTGCGTTTTTTGTTGAAGAATGAATAATAAAATTGTGATCTATGTGCTTATTGGTGGTACGTGGTCCACATCTTATTTAGTTGAATCATTCGTAGCATATTCTGCTACATATTTATACTACGTTTTTATTTTAACAAGATTAAGGGTACAATATACAAGTTCAACATAAATTCAATATTTATTCACAATCTGCAATTCTCTGTTTAATGACGATGCTGACAAATCGTTCATCCTTCCTTCTTCTTCGTTTTTTGATGAAGAATTAATAACAAAATTGTGATCTATGTGCTCATTGGTGATACGTGGTCCACATCTTATTTAGTTGAATCATTCGTAGCAAGTTCTGCTACATATTTATACTACGTTTTTATTTTAACAAGATTAAGGGTACAATATACAAGTTCAACGTAAATTCAATATTTATTCACAATCTGCAATTCTCTGGTTAATGACGATGCTGATAAATCATTCATCTTTCCTTCTTGTGTTTTTGGTCGAAGAATGAATATTAAAATTGTGATCTATGTGTTCATTGGTGGTACGTGGTTCATATCTTATTTAGTTGCACCATTCGTAGCATATTCTGCTACATATTTATACTACGTTTTTATTTTAACAAGATTAAAAGTACTGTTACGTCCCGTCCTTCTTGATGGTAAAAAGGCGGAAAAGATTGAAGAGATTATAGGAATATGGAAAAGAAAGGGAAGTTAAGATTCGGGATACCGTCAGATGGTCCTGGGACCAGCTCGTCTAATCTATTTTTACTAATTTTACTTGGGGTTCTGGGTTAGGATTGGCAAGTTGAGAAGCTGCCAGTCGAACTATATGACCGACTGACGATTGGATTCCGAGTAGGCCAATTCGATATGGGCCAAACAAATTAGGAGAAATTGGACCACTAATGTGGAAAAATAAAATAATAAGCGGTTTGAATCCCTTAATAAAGCATTTATTACGAATAGAATAAAACAATAACGATATAATAGGTAAGGTTTAGAAGAAAGATATTAGTGTTATTAAAAAAAATCATGTAAAGATAATTAAATTGCAAGTATACAAGCTTAATTAGGGAAACAAGATGTAGGCGTACCTGGATTTTATATAATCCACCAATAGAAGAGACTGATCTCTTTGAATCGACACTTGACTTTGAGAATGGAATTGGATGATGCTACGAACGTATTCGCATGGACTCGTCTGAACTGAACTGGAACTGAAACTGAACTGAATTCGCACTCTTGAGACATGAGCCCTTTTAAAGGGGTTCGTCTTTCCTTTCAGTGCCCTAATCGATGGAATGAGATTTTAAGACGTCTAAACATCGATATCTTTAGTTTGATAATCGATCGGTTTGTCATGCTGTCTAAATTGATATCAGTACGCCGTCTTCCGATTTCCCTTTACAGTTTATAAGATCTTAGCCTAAATACGCGAGACGCTTGTGATTTAGCTCCAACGCGTGATAATAAAACTCATTAGTACTTACAACTAGACATAATCTATCGGGTGGGTTACGTGGGACGTAACAGTAAAATATACAACTTCAACGTAAATTCAATATTTATTCACAATCTGCAATTCTCTGTTTAATGACGATGCTGACAAATCATTCATCCTTCCTTCTTGTGCGTTTTTTGTTGAAGAATGAATAATAAAATTGTGATCTATGTGTTCATTGGTGGTACGTGGTTCACATCTTATTTAGTTGAATAATCCGTAGCATATTCTGCTACATATTTATACTACGTGTCAGTTCCAATACCTTATTCAATTTCATCTCCTTTGCTGAAGGCCTGGTACTATTATTCACTCCATCTGTAATAAATAATTATCACAAAGAATCAATACTATAAAACCTTTACCTTTATAAGAAATGTAATACTTATCTAATAATTTTAGAGATGATTGGATGCTTTTTTCCTTCTTTGTAAAAACATGTTCGTGCCCTAGATTTGGTTAGCAATTAATATTTAATTTTTAGTCTAGTACTCGTAGGTAGGTTAGGAGAAACCGTAGGTGAAAAAAAATGGGATAAAGTTCATTTACAAGGTTAGAAGAAACCTACAGTTTTTTACTTTATTTTTATTTACGATTTTTAACTTTATTCCATTTTGACAGCTCGGGCTGCTTTGAAAAGTTCACAGTAATGTAGCACTTATACCGATCAGAAGGAGATAAGATACTGAGGCACTGAGCGCCGCGGTTCATTTTCATTCCGCGAGGGGCGCTACCGAATGTCGTAGCAAAAGTCGTATGAAGGTTGACCTATCATGTGAGTGCGAAAATGGTAGTCCGTGGCTGAAGGGACGACGATGACGATATCAGAACGACGATTCTGAGAGTGCTGAAAACTCTACCATGCAATATCTTTACGTAAGTAGCAACAATTAGAGTCGGGTAAACTTTAAAAAGTTCCTGACTTTTGGCTTGATTTTTTGAGTTGGTCAGAAGATCATTTCTTTTTCTATAGCAACGAAGAAATTATATTTCTATTTCCACCACCCCTCAAATCCTGATTCTTTCTGTGTGTAATTCTGTAGCGTCTCGCTCCAACTCAACGTGCAAGGCGCGTTTCTCGCATCGCTCAACGCTACGAGTTTTTTGATGACCCTTTCATATCACCTTAAGGTGAAGTGAAACCCCCTTCAAATCAGTCGATTCGAATACAACACTTTCTTTTAAGGGCATTAGACCAAACTGTCCAAAACTTTGACTCATCACTCCTGATCATCTAAGAATTGTCCTGACACACTCAAAATTTGGATTTTTTAAGAAAAATTTTTAACTCAGCCCAGACCATAACCAAAATGGCGTCGCGCTTTCATATTTCGATAAATATACAATTATCGAAGGCTCTGATATGAGAATCGAAAGGGTCAGGACAATTTTACGACAATTTAGAACACTCTGGTAATCAATAAACTCGCATTTGAACGGGATAAAGGCAAAAAAAGTGTTGTATGCGCTTCTATGCTAAAACGATGGGAATACGAGGTCTCGGAGGGAAAATATTAACTGGAAAGCTGCTACGCTAAAAAATGGCGGGACGTTTTGAAGCGACGACAGCGCTTCTGGTTACAGGCACGTCAACTAATATAATAGTTTTTGCGTATGCGTCAAAACAACGTGTCTTTTGACTGATGATAGTATAAGAGGTGTCAAATTAATTTACTGAAAGAAAATAATTGTAATTTTTATTAAAATACTTACGAGAAATATTAACGCGCAAGAAATATTAACCCTTTGCACTCAAGAGGTGATTCTCAGCCACCACTTGGTCCGATGCGGTAACTTGAGAGGTTACTCTCGGTCACCATTTGGTTTGACGCGGAAACCCGATCGACAACAAGGTATATATATGTTTGTATAATTTGACAAAGAGTAGCATGATACTCCTTGCCATTTAGGTGGGACAATCCTAACATATGGGAGGGAGTTGCCATGTCTAATAAAAAAAATCACACAAGAAATCCACGGGAGCATCTTGCAAAGGTAATACTTTAGTTCAAGCATGGAAAGACAAAAGGATCGTCACATCTTTGACCACTTGGAATAATGCGGGAATAAGTCCCGCGAAAAGGATTTTACGAGGTGGGGTTGAAGTTACTGTAAAAAAAAACCAATGTTATCATAAACTACATAAAATATATGGGCGGCGTTCATATGCCTCGACATACCGTTTTCCAAGAAAATCCTTGAAATGGTGGCTTAATCTATTTTTTTTTTTTTGGGGGGGGAGGTTAGAAATTTGTTGAGGTAATTCTTATATTCTTCAAAAATTAATTAAAAATCAGAGAAACGAACAGCTGCTTTGTCATCTGCAGGATGGAAAAAACATTGGTTGACCAATTGGGAGATTTCCGCCATACTCGTAGTCGAGCTTCTACTTCGACTTCTAGTTTCGACGAAATTAGATCGAAAGGAAAGCTACATGTCATTCTAACAGGAGTTAAGAAGGATTACAAGGTTTGCTCTCAATGCAATAAACCTGTCAAAAGACATCAAACAACATATTACTGCCATAATAGCCCCGACAAGCCGAGGATGCATCTTGGCGATAGTCTTATAAAATACCATACAAAGCAACAATAGTCCTTAATGTTTGATAAAATTTCTTCTTTCACATGTAAGGATACATAAAATATTAAAATGTAATAGTTTTATACGTTAATTTGTATGTGAAATCATTTTAAGTTAGCTGGATGGAATCCACTAACAAGGAAGGTACCTGAGGTGTCCCCCTCCGATTTTGTTAATTTTTAAATATGTTATAGAGGACTAAAATCTAAGTGACCCGTGTTTTTTTTTTATCGGTGAATAAACACTTTTAGGGGGTGAAATCAGGCTTCAAAGGTGGTCGTGCAAGGGGGTTAGTTGGCTGTTTCATTTAGAAGCACTCGACCGATTTTCATGAAACAACCGTCAAAATGTAGGGAATGAAGAATTATGAAACATGCATTTGAAATTTTTCGGAAAAATTCATTTTTAAGAGGTGAGCCACCCCTTTGAATGCTTCTTTTACCCCTTACGCGAGCAGTAATTATTCTATCCAAATGAAACTTTTTTTGTACTGTTCCGGTTTATAAATTAACCAAGTTTCATTTGGATAGAACAATTACTGCTCGCGTAAGGGGTAAAAGAAGTATTCAAACGGATGGCTCACCCCTTAAAAATGAATTTTTTCGACAAATTCCAAATGCATATTTCATAGTTCATCATTCCCTACATTTTGACGGTTGTTTCATGAAAATCGGTCGAGTGCTTCTATATGAAACGGCCAACTCACCCCCTTGCACGGCCAACCGTGAAGCCTGATTTCACCCCCTAAAAGTGTTTATCCGCCAATAAAAAAAAACACGGGTTCCTTAAATTTTAGTCCTCTATAACATATTTAAAAATGAACAAAATCGGAGGGGGTCACCTCAGGTACCTTCCTTGTAAGTATGCAGAAAATCGTCTCGATTTGCTAGTTCGTCCGGGCGAAAAAGGTCTCGACTGCAAAGGGTTAAAATCTTCCGGAGAAATATTCAAATACTTACGAGAAAAAAGATAACAGTTTTGTTTTAGTTAAAGCTTTCTTACTATATGCCCAACGTATCAGTTTACACGTAAATTATGTCTTTTCTGTTATTTTATATCGTAAACGTTTACCTTCACGAATGGACGGCTCAAAATTGGTTATTGCCGCGATTGACGGATTGACGGTTAAAAACTTTTGCGCGTGCGCACTCGTTACTTATGTAGTATCGCTCCTCACGTTTAGTGGCGCTGGGGTGCCTTGAATTTGTCGATGCTCTCTCCGTATAAAACAAATGGGTATCATCTATCCAGTTAGTATATAGATCAGTGGTTCCGCCACTGTTTCAGGGTCGCGTTACTTCCGTGAGCGTGCTCGTGATTCGCTAAAAGACTTTCACGTGACTTCAGCGAGTTCGCGTGCCGTGGACGGCGGAAAGTCCCGAAGAAAAGAGCGTGGCAAAAGAAGGAGAACAAGTGCTTCGAAAAGCCTCGCAACCACCGCAGGGGGTGAACGGCGAAACGTGGATCCAGGAGCGCTTGTGCCGAGAGTGCAGGAAACGGATCTACGGCAGAATAAGTACGTGACTTGTCAAGGACGGTTTGTGTAAAGTCCGGAAAATCTTGAGAAATCCTCCTGCAGGAACTGTGGCGGATATGAAAAATTGGGATGAAAGTAGTCTACGGTTACTTTCTCTCTTTAGCATTCACACAGACCCATCTTACACCGCATGTGATGTGCACTTTGATACCAGTAGTGGATGGTTAATTTTTCTCTTTACCATTCAAATAGACGCATCCTGCATCATATATGATGTGCACTTTGGTATGTATCGGACGATTACGCGTCATTTATACTACGTGAAAAACATCTGGTTAAATTAACTACTTTTTTACTAGTTTTCATAGTTCAAAAAGGACTCGGATACTTTTTGTAGGAAAATTAAATTTTTTTTCTGAACTAAGAAATCTATGAATGGTTACTATATTTGTTTACATTTTGGGAGGAATAAAATGAACTATTCTACGTTTACTATACGCCCCCAGGAAGAATAACAAAACGTTTTACGATTTATATTGTAAAACGTCACTTTATTATTGTTAACGTAACTTATATCTAATCGTGTACTTTACATGCCCAGATGGAATTATTATTAACTGTTGTGAATGGTTCCGTTGATCATTGAATCTTTTTCCAAAATAATGTTTTGTAATTAATGACGTTTATGAAACTTATTATGCTTGACCTGCTGACATTCGCATGCCTCAGCATCAGTCAGGAATGGACATCTTATATGCAAATGAGCGATCCGTATCATTTGCGAGAATTCCTCGCCATCTATAGGCGCTGTCGAAACTAACTTCTACAAAGTTTTTAGTAACGTTCGGTACAAACTGAAAGTTGATGGAACCAAACCGCAATGGTTAACAGGTTGTGCTGGTAATATTGTTGCAGTTACTAAAAGTAGAATAAGTAATAACATCATGCAACGAGAGTTAGCAATATTTAAAAGGGAACCTAACTATACCAAAACGGTAAAAACCTTTACTGTAAATATTGGTACCGTTCCTACAAAATTCGTACTAAAGCTAGTAAGATGCTGAACTGTTAAAAAATAATTGCAGCTGCCAAGTTGAGGTAAATCAAACGATAAATCGCGTTTCTTTAGCAAAAATAGCTTTAAGGTGAAGTGAAACACGTCGAGGAACTTGATCGACGTCGATAAAGAAGATTTTTCTAAATGCCTACGTTGCCGACGTTGGTTTTTATATCGACAGCTGGGTCGAATTATATTGGGTATTGTATCAAATGGCATACTCCACCTGTCCTTTTCCTGTAATAATTATAAAGAAATCCAAGTACAACTCCAGAAATCCTTTGGATTCATACTTTCCGGGGTCCTAATTAACTGCAGAGGGACACATTGTGCCATCTGTGATTTCCAGGTGAATTCAATTTTCACTCCGAGACCTAGTATTCCCATCGTTTTTGCATAGAAGCGTATACAACTTTTTTTTCCTTTATCCCGTTCAAATGCGAGTTTATCGATTACCAGAGTGTTCTAAATTGTCATAAAATTGTCCTGACCCCTTCGATTCTCATATCAGAGCCTTCGATAATTGTATATTGTTCGAAATATCAGAGCTCGACGCCATTTTGGTTCTGGTCTGGGCTGAGTTAAAGAATTTTCTTAAAAAATCCAAATTTTGACCGTGTCAGGACAATTCTTAGATGATCAGGAGCGGTGTGTCAGAGTTTCGCACAGTTTGGTCTAATACCCTTGAAAAAAACTGTTGTATTCAAATCGACCGATTTGAAAGATGTTTCACTTCACCTTAACTCAAACAACTTTATACTTAAGGTGAAGTGAAACACGTTGAGAAATTTCATTGAGAAGTTGCACTCTCCAAGTTCGTGTACGCGTCTGCTTGCAGAAGTTGAAGTTGCCCAAGTCGATTTGGAATCGATCCCGAAATTCTTGCTGCAAGTTGCGAGCAGATTCGTACGTGCTTTGGATGTTCGTTGTATGACACTTTCGATACCGAATGTCTCACCTTCAAGTAAAATTACAGCTAGTTTGCGACTACCGTGTACACGCCAAAGCAAGTCAGTCTCGCAAGTCGTCTTGCAAGAACTTCCTAGAGCGACTTGCAGCAAGAAATTTGCTGCAAGTTTATTGATAGTGTACACGTAAATGCAAGTTGCTTTAGCAAGAAGTGGCGCAACCCAGGCAACCCATGAAGTGGAATATCCGTAAATCAAGGTGAAGTGAAACACGTCGAGGAACTAGATCAACGTCGATAAAGAAGATTTTTCTAAATGCCTACGTTGCCGACGTTCGTTTTTATATTGACAACTGTATCGAATTATATTGGGTATCGTACCAAATGGCATACTCCACCTGTCGTCTTCGTACAATAATTATAAAGAAATCGAAGTCAAACTCCAGAAATCCTCTGGATTCGTGCTTTCTAAGGCCCTAATTAATTGCAGAGGGACCCTCTGCGCCATCTGTGATTTCCAGGTGAATTAAATTTTCATTCCGTAACCTCTTATTCCCATCGTTTTAGCATAGAATCGCATACAACACTTGTTTTGCCCTTATCCCGTTCAAGTGCGAGTTTATCAACTACCAGAGTGTTATAAATTGTCGTAAAATTGTCCTGACCCTTTAGATTCTCATATCAGGGCCTTCGATAATTGTATTAGGTTATCCCATAAGTTCCTTCCGCATCGTGTATTCATGTCCTATGAAAAAAGGGAAGAAACTTACGGGACAACCTAATATATAGATCGAAATATGACAGCTCGACGCCGTTTTGGTTCTGGTCTGGGCTGAGTTAACAAATTTTTTTTTAAATATCCGAATTTTGAACGTGTCAGGACAATTTTTAGATGATCAGGAGTGATGTGTCTAAGTTTCGGACAGTTTGGTCTAATACTTGTAACAGTTGGATATTCTCCAGAGAGATGGATTTTAGAAAGAGGACACAAATCAATGAAGAGAAACGAAGAATTCTAAAAGATCTCTATATTAAACAAAAAAGAATAAATACATAAACGAATAAATAAAATCGAATGATGCGCAAATTATAAATCGAATGAAAGAGACCGAGACAAATACANGTTCTTTGAGCCGGTTCATCTTTTTTACTCCATGATCTCTTGCGCGTAACATTGTCGTAGACAACCCATTTCTCGTCCCCAGGGATAATGCGCTTCAAAAATGGATCATTTCTTTGACGTTTGAGAAACAAATCACAGACGTCAATGCGATGACACAAATTTCTTTCCGTAAAAACACGAGAAATCCATATGTCGAGCATTGAGATTAAACTTGGGCGTTTCAAATGATCACGAACGGTTGAATTCGATAAATTTAATCTCTCGGCGATTTCACGAGTTGTTATTCGCCTGTTTGCATCAACTAATGCCTTTATTGTGTTTTCATCAGCTTTAAGTGGCCTTCCAGGACGTCGGGCATCTTCAATATCAAAATTGCCGGATCGAAATTTTGCAAACAAAGTTTTGACCCTGGCGTTCTGTCGATACATCTTCTCCATACACATCGGATAATTTTTTTCTTGCTTGAACAGCATTTTTACCTTTTCGATAGTAAAAAAGTAAAATATGACGAAAATGCCGCTTGTCACTTTCTATATTTGAAAGGGTACCAACCAAAAACTACTGCGTAGAATCAATCAAACTTTCTCACAAGCAAACCTTGCTAGATCAGCTGTCAAAATATATAATGATTATGCAGTTTGTGTAAAGTTGGCCGTGAAAAAAAAAATTAAATCCTCTGTTGGGAAACAACGAAATTACTTTCCGAACAACCCAACATATAGATACGTTAAGAATTACCGCTACATACTCTTAAAAAAAAAGTATTGTATTCGAATCGACTGATTTGAAGAGGGTTTTACTTCACCTTAAGTTTCATTTCGGTTTCGTTGTTTTCCGGCCTGAGGAACGAAACTCGGGTCCAGTTTCGTTACCGTACTTGCGAAACGTAACTGAACCGAAACAAAAGTTTCGTTCCGAGTGTCTGATGCAAATAGCCAATGCACGAGGCGACGTAGAATGGCAGTTCGTTGCGATTGGAAGTTTCATCGTGGAAGTAGCTGGACTAACTACGGGACCAGGAATTCACCATTAGAGCAAAGTTCGCGTACGTGCTTGTTACCGGTATTACAGCGAAAGCCCTAGTGTCACGTCTATCTAGAAATTAGTGGCTCAGGGGAGATTTCGTGGCATCGTGCTGCTGCTACGGAAATACCTTGAATAAGTTGATCTAAATTTCAATCGTAACATTGAGTCCATAAAAATGGACGTTGAATGTACATTGAATGCTAAAATAAATTTTGGAAATTCACTGATTTTTTCCACCAACATAAGTAGATATGACAGGCGCTGAGACATTGGAAACTAGATACACCGAATAAATTGAGACATTAACACGTGATTATGCAGGTCCTAATGAAGATCTTGAAACACAAAATTTCATTGTTTGAAAAAAATGTGTTTTTTGCTTCTTGTCCGGGATAAATACATTTTTTTCCAAAAATTAAACCGCGAGTTTAAAAACATTCATTACGGCCTTTATAATCACTTTCAAATTAATTGGTGTACCCCATTTGGAGGAAAGTTTTATAAATATTTTGACTTATTAGTATATATAAATTAAACATTCATAACATCTCAATTACTTGCGGCATCCGAATTTTCTTTACTGAAGAAATTTCTTTGCTTCAGAGGAATTGATTTTGGAGAAATCATCGGCGTTGCAGGACAATAATTACAATTTTGAATCAAATGGAGATGTCATTCCTAAAAGAATGTCGTGTACAAAGTTAGCCATAGGTATTGAAAATATCGATGAGTTATATCATTTTGTTGAATAACACATTGTATTTAAGGTGAAGTGAAACACGTCGAGGAACATGATCGACGTCGATAAAGAAGATTTTTCTAAATGCCTACGTTGCCGACGTTGGTTTTTATATCGACAGCTATGTCGAATTATATTGGGTATTGTATCAAATGGCATACTCCACCTGTCGTTTTCGTACAGTAATTATAAATAAATCGAAGTAAAACTCCAGAAATCCTCTAGATTCGTGCTTTCTGGGGCCCTAATTGACTGCAGAGGGACCCCCTGCGCCATCTGTGATTTCCAGGCCAATTAAATCTTCACTCCGAGACCTCATATTACCATCGTTTTGGCATACAAGTGCATACAACACTTTTTTTGCCTTCATCCCATCTTCTCCAGTCCGAGGATTTACGACCCTCGGGGATTGATTGACAATCGCGAGCTGTTTAGTGTCACAAAACACAGACTATAGTCGGCGCTCATAACGAAAGGGTTAACAACGGAGGTTTTTCGGCTTTCTTTCGACGTCTAAGTTGGTTACCACGGTAAGTATGTACGTAATGGGGACGCGTATGAAATTACACACAGTAGCAGTCACATTACCAGCCCAACGCGCGGTAGTTAAGGTGATGTGAAAGTGGCGTCAAAGAGTTCTTGTTCATGAATCTTTTCTCCAAACTGGGGGTCCTGAATCGATTCAAACTTTACAATATAAATATAAAAGGTATAAGTACATCTCTGAAACTCGTGAGATTTCCATTTTTTTTACATTTGTTCATATATATTTAAAAAATTTGTTACAGTAAATGAAACTTCATGAGTTTCAGAACCTTTCTTATAGCCTTCACATACACGTTGTAAAGTTTGAAACGATTCAGTCACCCAGTTCGGAGAAAAAAAACATGAACGATTGACTCTTCAAATGTCACTTTCACATCCCCTTAAGGTGATATAAAAGTGGCGACGCACAGGCCTCGTTTATGAAACTTTTCTCCTAACTGAGTATACTAAATCGTTTAAAACTTTACAATATAAATCCGGAGGGTATAAGGTAGGTCCTGAAACTAATGAAATTTCAATTTGTTAAAAACTTGTTCATAGATATTTTAAAAATTTGTTATAAAAAAATGAATTTTCATAAGTGTCAAGACGTTCCTTATAACGTTTACATTTTCTTTGTAAAGTTGAAAATGATTCAGCCACCCAGATCGGAGAAAAGTTTCATGAACGATTGACTCTTCAAATGCCACTTTCAGGTGAAGTGAAACACGTCGGGGAACTTGATCGACGTCGATAAAGAAGATTTTTCTAAATACCTACGTTGCCGACTTTCGTTCTTATATCGACAGTTAGGTCGAATTATATTGGGTATTGTACCAAATGGCATATTCCACCTGTCGTCTTCGTACAATAATTATAAACAAAACGAAGTTAAACTCCAGAAATCCTCTGGATTCATGATTTCTGGGGCCCTAATCGACTGCAGAGGGACCCCCTGCGCCATCTGTGATTTCCAGGCCAATTAAATCTTCACTCCGAGACCTCGTATTCCCATCGTTTTGGCATAGAAGTGCATACAACACTTTTTTTGCCTTTATCTCGTTAAAATGCGAGTTTATCGACTACCAGAGTGTTCTAAATTGTCGTAAAATTGTCCTGACCCTTTCGATTCTCATATCGGAGCCTTTCTATAATTGTATATTGATCGAAATATGAGACCTCGACGCCATTTTGCTTCTGGTCTGGGCTGAGTTAAAAAATTTTCCTAAAAAATCCAAATTTTGAGTGTGTCAGGACAATTCTTAGATGATCAGGAGTGGCGTGTCAAAGTTTCGGACAGTTTGGTCTAATACCCTTAAAAAATAGTGTATTCGAATCGACTTATTTGAAGGGGGTTTCACTTCACCTTAACAGGGTAGTCGCTTTTTCGACTTGCTCTGGACATTGAAGTTTATAAACACGATAGGTATATACGTAATGGGGTCGCGTATGAAGTTATACACAATAGTAGCTACATTACGAGCCCAACGCGCGGTTGTTAAGTGGGTGAACCTTCCACGAGGTTGGGAGAGTCGGTCCGATAAAGTTGGTCTACGTGCTCGTTAGCACTGTTAGAGTTAAAGGTGGCGACGTCACGTTTGCTCCGAAATTCGCGGTAACGTTAATTTGGAGGAGGAGCTTTCGAGGTACAGCGGAGTTAATCGACTTCCGTACCACGAGTCTTCCATAAAGTAATTAGGGTAAGAGGTGGCGAAGCGTGACCCGATAAAAGAATCTTCTAAACCCATTATATTCGCGAAACGAATTTTATCGTGTTTTCCTCATTTTTCTCTTACAGGGGGTTTATTACGTATGGCAGATTGAGTGAAAGGGTGAAAAATGAGCAGCTCGCGGCATTGCGAAACTTTTACCGTGGTGAAAATGTCAGATCATTCGCGTGAGTCTGCTCGACAAAAAATTCAGCTTCGAGTGACGAGGTATCAGAGAGAAGAACAACCCACAGTATACATATATAAGATATTTAGCATAAACATATATACGTGTAAAAAATTTATACAGAAATATACGGAATGTACTGGGGCATGTGCAAATGTCCGCGCCGTCTACAGACAGTATACGTATTTTTGAACATTCATATAATATACATGAACGAGTATGTATATTATACGTAAACGAGATATATGGTAAACATATGTATGTATAATAGACGTGTATAAGATATGTGACACAGACGTATGTACGTATAATGAACGTAAGTAAAAGTTTCAACAGATGGGATATCTATTTTCAAAAGTTAAACAGCCGTATATTAGATATATTTTTATATATGATATTATGCGTATTTCATACGTATATAAGACGTATTCCAAATGTAGATGGACTAATTAAAAAAATATATTTATTTTGGACTAAATGTATTTTTTTTCTTTAGAAACAATTTACCACGATTTGTTCAGGGACCTGGAATCTTCAGGATATACAAATATCTGACACTGAAAAAACCCCCATGGTGGTGGCCGGGATTCGAACCCGAGTCATTTAGGTAATAGGCTATAATGCTAACCACTGAACTACTGTGGTCCTACGTATAATTTACGTCTGTGACTGGTCAACTTTTCTTTCCTTAACCGTTTTAGCGCCACGCAGCGCGATCGCGCTTTTCGCGTACTGTGGTGAACTGTGTCGCGATGTTTGGTCCCAATCGTCAATTCGCAACGCTATCGCGCTTCATGGCATAATCCGACCCGGGTTTTAAAAACCCCTGGCACTAAAACGGTTAGTATACACCCAACATACATATGTTAGTTGTCTTTTGTATGTATAATGCTTCAGATACAAATGCCTTTTAAATAGAGATATATTGTAATGGTATGCAGCTTTAGACCATGCCTCTGCAACGGAAAAGTTGCATCCTTTGAGGGTTCGAGCCTCACGACTCCTGAGACCGAAATTAATTTAAATTCTAATATGTAAAAGAAAACGAGACTGGCGAGAGAGCGAGGAGAGCGTTTTACGAACGAGCGCGTCAATATTACTGATTTTATGGACGCCTGTCCGCGAGAAAAGATTCGAATGAATTTTTCTAAGAATAAGTGCTCTGGCGTTGTTCTGTCTGAAGTGAAATTTGGCGATTTTAATTTCTGGGAAGGTTCTTGAATTTCCGGCCTCTTCAATTTAATTAGGGGCAATCCTAATTAGATTAAGGGGATTTTCTCCTGACGCACGTGCTCGGATCGGGAGAGGAAAGGAAAGGAAATGATTCTCAATAAGAGCGGCTTATTCCATCAACGGTGCGTTCTATTTGTTCATCATCGAATCCACAAAGGAATATGGAAACATGGGAGCAAAGGTTCTTTGGATAATTTGCTTTAGGGTAGGATTCAGATCGGACCTAATAACCGTCCTCGTGTTTCCCCTTGCCCACGTCTCGGATTTTTACCGACGCATTTGATTTGAAACTCGGCCATTGGTAAGTTCGAAATACAGAGTTGTTGTTCCCTGCGCGACACTCGCGTATTTTAAATTCATCGCGACTTTTGAAATGTTAGTCAAATTTCCAGAAAGGGACTTATTGCCTGCTTGGGCTAGTCGGGCCATTTACCAATTTAGCAATTTTCTCCCTTCGAAATCCGTTCGTAAATTTTAGTTTCCTACGATACGGTTATAATGCCCTGTACGTCCCATCGCGAAGTTTTAGGGTTCTTTAGTATTTTCTCGGGTTGACCATCCTTATTCTTTACCGTCATACCTTCTTTAACTTTACCGCTAACACGTGCACGCAACATGCACGCGTGCATACAGCATGTTTTTCCATCTCCACGGCAACTAGACATTTTCCGTTTTCACCCAACCATATTGGACAGCTATCGACCAATCACGAGGCTGACTATTCGATTTTAACCACCCTTCTTAAAGTCAGTCAGCAAATCGCTATGTAAGAAATATGCTACCATCTCCTGAAAAAATGTAATGCGACTGGAGGAGGAATCCTATATTTTTTCTGTAAGTCAGTCAGTCTCCGTCTCTCGCTAGAATTCAACGTCTCTCGTCAGTCTTCATCGTCGCTTCTGTAACTGTTATTGGTATTCACGCGTGAAGAGTTGACAAAATTCAACAAATCATTCGTCAATTTAATATTATAATAAATTCAAGTTTGTTTTGCTCGCGACAAGTCTCACTTTATTCGGGTACGTTCCTTCTTCACGTGAGCAGTTGTACGAATATCCCATTTTGTAACTCCACTTGCAAAAACAATCGGGATTCATGCAATAACTGCCCGAAAGGCTAGCCGGGCAGAACAGTTGTTGATTTACAACTTCGATGAGAAATTAGGACCTGATTCGGGTTGGCTGATCTGTTGGCGGATTTGAAATAATACTCTCCAATTAATTTGGGCTCGTGGATTAAAACCAACCGCGGATCTATGTGTCTTCCGGAGGTATTCCCTCCGGGTTTTAGTATTACCTAGACTATGTTGTCCAGCCGCGGATATTGGCTGGGTTAAGGTTTTTGCAGACTAGGTGTTAGGATTATACGCGAAACTTTTCTTTCAATCGCAGGTTCAGCAGGCCTAACTGCCGATCCTCGTCTTATTAATTAACATCCCCACCTTCGTTTCTGCAAATACGGAACTGTTAGGACTAACCCATAATCTAATAATTATAACGCTAAATTTTAATTGGAATACTCTCTGCAACGATCTGGGTGTTCTATTTCTTCCTTATTTCAAATTCTGTTTATTTTTCCTCGTGTCTCTCCATGTCACCTAGCACCATTAATTCCGCAACGTTTTATGCTCATAACTTAAATTGATGTATAAACAGAAACTCTACTTCGCTCTTTTATCCACTACCGCGGTCCTTTAGACCATGATTTGTTTACTTCTAGGAGCTCCTGGTCCTATAGCCCAACTTTTTTATTCCCCACCTAAGCCTCCTTAAACAACATTAACTTTTCCCTTTCTCAGTACTCATTAACCAATCGCCTTCGATTATAAATCCCACTTTTATTTCGCTATGCCTATCAGCGAACGCTTTGCAAAAAACTCCGCCCTAGAGGACAGCATCCGAAAACGCTTTAAAAAGGAGTCCCTCTGGGCACAGTCAGAATCTCCTAAGATCTGCGAATCACTTCCTCGTGAATCGATCAAAATCCACTCTCGCCAGTGGTCCGCATTTTCGCGCTACTTACAAGTTAGAAGTTACTTGTTAGAACCACGCTCATAAAATGTTTGGTTTTTGCTGTCAAAAAACTGATCCAGGTGATTTTTGACCTCCTCAATTGAAGTAAAGGTTTTTCCGTCTAACAAATTTTGTAGAGACCGGAACAAGTAATAATCAGAAGGTGCCAGATCTGGAGAATATGGTGGGGGTGGCAGTATATTCCATCCAAGCTATAGAAGCTTTTGGCGAGTTAAGAAACTTATATGAGGTCTCGCATTATCGTGAAACACTACACCTTTTCTATTGATCAATGCTGGTCTCTTCTGTTTAAGTGAATCATTCAATTTGTCCAGCTGGTGACAGTACACTTCAGAATTGATCGTTGTGTTGTTCGGTAGAATGTCAAAAAAAACGATTCCTTTGAAATCCCACCAAACAGATACCATCACCTTTTTTTGATGAATTTCGGCTTTCGATGTTCTTTGAGCCGGTTCATCTTTTTTACTCCATGATCTCTTGCGCGTAACATTGTCGTAGACAACCCATTTCTCGTCCCCAGGGATAATGCGCTTCAAAAATGGATCATTTCTTTGACGTTTGAGAAACAAATCACAGACGTCAATGCGATGACACAAATTTCTTTCCGTAAAAACACGAGAAATCCATATGTCGAGCATTAGGCGTTTCAAATGATCACGAACGGTCGAATTCGATAAATTTAATCTCTCAGCGATTTCACGAGTTGTTATTCGCCGGTTTGCATGAATTAATACCTTTACTGTGTTTTCATCAGCTTTAAGTAGCCTTCCAGAAGGTGGGGCATCTTCAATATCCAAATTGCCGGATCGAAATTTTGCAAACCAGTTTTGACCCTGGCGTTCCGTCAATACATCTTCTCCATACACATCGGATAATTTTTTTCTTGCTTGAACAGCATTTTTACCTTTTCGATAGTAAAAAAGTAAAATATGCCGAAAATGTCCCTTTTCACTTTCCATATTTGAAAGGGTGCCAACCAAAAACTATTGCGTAAAATCAATCAAACTTTTTCACAAGCAAACCTTGCTAGATCAGCTGTCGAAATATGTAATGATTATGCAGTTTGGGTGAAGTTGGCCGTGAAAAAAAAATTAAATCCTCCGTTTGCAAACAACGAAATTACTTTCCGAACAACCCAATTGGATGTGGGTGTGGTCGCTATGCCAAGCCCATTGGATCACGGGACCTGAAAATAATTGTACCAAAACCCATGCGTTCTTATCGAGATGTTTTGCCCGCACTCGAATCGTGAGCTGCAATGCTCGGTCATGGAGCTCTGGTGGATCTCTAAAGAACTCCCTCGTTCAGGTGATTATTGCAGATGATCGGTCACCGAGGGACGAACAATGTCCCAACGAAGGTATTTTCGCGGTATTCGGTAACCCAACAAGAGACCGTTTCGTCTTATTTTAATCCCGTACGTTTCGAACTCAAACTCTGCTGCAAAGGAGATCGCACTTCCTCGCGCCGCGGTCGCTATCCAAGAGAGAAAATCGTCCTTCGTCGCGTCGTGGTCTGGATCTAACAATAAGAGAGCGCGCTCGCAAGTCGCGTTTTCCTCTCCCAAAGCCTCTCTACTCTTACGCCATCCTACCTGCTCATGGCCTAACTATGCCGAAATAATGGCCACGGTACAGATTCGCGCACTTTGAATTTGGACCCGTTACAATATGTTTACCAAACGTATTTAAGGTGAAGTGAAACCCCCTTCAAATCAGTCGATTCGAATACAACACTTTTCTTTAAGGGTATTAGACCAAACTGTCCAAAACTTTGACACATCACTCCTGATCATCTAAGAATTGTCCTGACACATTAAAAATTTGTATTTTTTTTTAATTTTTTCACTTAGCTCAGACCAGAACCAAAATGGCGTCGAGCTCTCATATTTCGACCAATATACAATTATCGAAGGCTCGAATGAGAATCGAAAGGGTCAGGACAATTTTACGACAATTTAGAACATTCTGGTAGTCGATAAACTCGCATTTGAACGAGATAAAGGTAAAAAAAGTGTTGTATGCGCTTAAAAGGTGCAGGAGCAATCACCATTTGGAATGATAATTTAACTATACGGAAAAAATAATTTGGTTACAATTACTATAGTGACATGGTTAAAATACTGTGGGAAGTAAAACCACATAAATGGTGGAATTTACCACATGGAATGGGAAATGTAACCTCGCGAATAGGTACGGTATCCATGGTGTAGCGCCTAAATGGTGCAGGAGTGATCACCATTTGGAATAGTAATATTAACTACATGGAGAGGTTACAAATGCGCATAGGAAAATGGAAGGTTTATCTGGGAGCTGTAACCACGTATTATAGTAAGGTTATACCCGTTGCAAGGTTATTCTAAGTTTGCCTATGAGATTTCAAAAAAAAAAATGGTTTAGCCCCATTAGTTTCGACAGTGCCGCCAGGTGGCAGATCTTCTGGCAGGCGATGCAGACTGTTTGGATGCATATAAAATTCGTTACTATCCCTTACGTTTACGATACAATGACTCTATTCCTTCCCACGGAGAGGGAAAAAGGAAGTGATCGTCGAGAGACCACGTTCTTGAGCTTCAACTGATATTTTACTACTTCAGATAGAAATGTATGATAATCCTGACAGACACATAAGTATAGCGTTCGTAATCATAATAATTGAATTTTTTATGTCAGCGGTAAATTTTTAAGTGAATATTCTGAACTATGCACAATGTTGGAACAACTCGTTCCTTGTAGTTCCATTGTCTAAATCGTGAAGTAACCCTTACTATGTTACGCTGGTTACATTGACTAAATGGTGAAGTGATCGTCACTATGTTACGTTGGTTACATTGACTAAATGGTGAAGTAGCCCTTCCTATGTTCTTTTTACTATGTTACGCTGGTTAATGCAACCCTCTCCCAAGGTTGTCCTCTATGTTGCCTTGCAATAAGGGTTACGATTACTACAATTGTGATTTTCCTAACCATACCTTTTTTTCCATGTACATGAAGAGGTTACAATACGCGCAGGAAAATGGAAGGTTTATCTGGGAGCTGAAACCACATATTAAGTAAGGTTTTACCCGTTGCAAGGTTATTTTAAACTTGCCTATGTAATTGCAGAAACAATGGTTTGGCCCGATTAGTTTCGACAAGATCGCAAGGTGGCAAAATTTCTCGCAGGCGATGCAGACGGCTCGGGTACATATAAGATTTGTTGCTATTCCTTACGTTTAAGTTACAATGACCTTACCCCCCTTCCCGAAGAAGAGAATAAAGGGAAGTGATCGCCGAGAAACCACATTTTTGAGCATCAACGGATATTTTATTTTACTCCTTGAAGTAGAAATGTTTGAGAACACTAACAGAAACATAAGTATAGCGTTCGTAGTCATAATAATCGAATTTTTTATGTCGACGGTAAATTTTTTAATCAACACCACTCTGCATAATGGTGGAACAACTCGTTCCTTGTAATTGTCTCGACTAAATGGTGAAGTTATCCTTACTATGTTCTTTTTACTATGTTGCGCTGGTTTGTGCAACCTCCCAAGGTTGATCCTCATGTTGCCTTGCAATAGAGTTACGATTACTACAATTGTGGTTTTCCTAACCGTTCTTTTTTATTTTTATTTTTTTTTCCGTGTAGGGTTACGTTTTTAAGGTGATATGAAAGGGGCAGCCTTAAGGGTTAAATTATTCGTGAAAGTATTTTTGAATTGGATGTACCGATTCGTTTCAAATTTTATCAAGTATATGTGGAAGCCCTAAGGTAGGTCCAAAACCTTATGAAATTACGCTTTTTATAAAAAAATTATTTAATTATCATGGACTAGAACCACCGACCTTGTCTGTGTGCGTGTTTCATGTTTTACGCTTTTTGGAGGCTCAGAGTCGAAAATGAAGAGTTTCAGGATCTAGCTCGAAAAATTTAGAATACTATGTAAATGTAATATTACAAAGTCTGATGGGAAAATATCAAAAATACTTTTACGAACGATTGCAAGAGAATGCTGGCTTGGCCGGTGGGTAACGCATGTTCTTAGAGAAAAAATTTAGTTGCAGCTAAACATCGCAGATGGCGCCGGTAGTCGATTAGAGTATCAAAAACGACATTTTGGTTCTGGTCTGGGCTAAGTTAAACAATTTTTTCCAAAAATCCAAATTTTGAATGTGCCAGGACAATTCTTAGATGATCAGGAGTGATGTGTCAAAGTTTCGGACAGTTTGGTCTAATACCCTTAAAAAAAAGTGTTGTATTCGAATCGACTGATTTGAAGGGGGTTTCACCTTAATACTTATGTAAATAATTATCTGAGAGAAATGTAAAGAGGGAATTTTCGAATTCACATTTTGTCAATTTCCACCAGTTTCACGGAATGCTCAGGGTTCTTATATACACTGTTTCTACGAAATTGTACGGACGTTAGCAGAAGATTATTGGCTTAGTATCCTGGCATTGGATAAAACAGATAAAATTATGCAAACTTGCATAACTAAGTTCGAGAATTTTGGGCGTTTAAGCCAAGCTTAACTCTGCACATAACTAATAAGTTACTCCGAGTATTCGTTTACTCTCGTGTTTCACCCTGAAATACGAAAACTCGCGCTTAGTGATGTTTCGTTAAACTTCTGCTATTACAGATGTTTACTAAATTAGGAAGTTTTAGTGACATCAACGAATAGTGCAAATTCTGACGTTCAATGTATTCTTGACTATTTGAGAGGATAAGTAAACAATCAGTTGTTAATGTCATCAATCTCTACGTAATCAAATTGAAAATTAAACTCACATCGTCGAAGGAAAAGAATATTTCATTTCAGGAAACCACTCGATACAGATCGATAACGAAGCCGTTATCTAAGATCGTCTGTGGAAGTTAAAATGAAGTTTTCTATCTAACCCACTGAGGAAGGTGAAGATGGGTATAAGATGATAAAGTCAATCGAAGAAGTTGAACGACTCTCATTTCTTTCATTTGCGTAGACCAGCTGTATAGACGAATCCACCAGAAAGGGCAATCAATGATAGCGTTCAGAAAGGCACACTATTGCCTGAACATCATGGAAGCTTTCAGGTGATATGAAAGGGTTCTTTTATATATATATATAAAACGTAAAAATATTAATAAATCTTTTCTCCAAACTGGGTGCACCGAATCAATGGTAATTTCAGCATGTGATTATGGAAGCTCTAAGGAAGAACGTGGTGGTCATGAAATTTCGTCTTTGATACAAACATTTTTTAATTTATCCTAGACTAGAACCAAGAATACATTTTTTTTTTCATGAAATTTCATGAGCACCACGTTCTTCATTAGGGCCTTCATAATCACGTGCTGATGTGTCAAATAATTCGGTATATCGGGTTTGGAGAAAAGTTTTACAAATATTTTTATGTTTTATATATATTGAATGTCCCTTTCGTATCGCCTTAAGGTGAATTGAAAGACGTCGAGGAACTTGATCGACGTCGATAAAGAAGATTTTTATAAATGCCTACGTTGCCGACGTTCGTTTTTATATTGACAGCTGTGTCGAATTGTATTGGCTATTGTACCAAATGGCATACGCCAGCTGTTGTTTTCGTATAATAATTATAAAGAAATCGAAGTAAAACTCCAGAAATCCTCTGGATTCATGCTTTCTGGAGCCCTGATTGACTGCAGAGGGACCCCCTGCGCCATCTGTGATTTCCAGGTCAATTAAATTTTCACTCCGAGACCTCGTATTCCCATCGTTTTAGCATAGAAGCGTATAACATACTTTTTTTGCCGTTATCCCATTCAAATGTGAGTTTAATGATTACCAGAGTGTTCTAAATTGTCGTAAAATTGTCCTGACCCTTTCGTTTCTCACATCAGAGCCTTCGGTAATTGTATATTGATCGAAATATGAGAGCTCCACGCCATTTTGGTTCTGGTCTGGGTTACGTTAAACAATTTTTTCCAAAAATCCAAATTTTGAATGTGTCAGAATATTTCTTAGATGATCACGAGTCATGTGTTAAAGTTTCGGACAGTTTGGTCTAATATCCTTAAAAAGAAGTGTTGTATTCGAATCGACTGATTTGAGGGGGGTTTCACTTCACCTTAACGGCTCTCTAAACCCAACTCCTCCGTTAAAATTGCCGTTAAAGAAACAGACGGTCGGAGTTTTGACCTTAGTTCGTTCGGGAAATCTTAATTCGGACGATTCCAAGGAGAAAGCCTTAGTTTCTTAAGTGCAGTTGGCCGTATTCGTGCATAAGAAGGGATTCCCCCACCATTTCTCCCCTCCACTGGTCCAGATTTTAGAAGGTGGGCGTTCCAATTGTTCGCAGCTCAATAATTCTTCTTATCTGCACAAGGAGCTCTTCAAGTTGCGAGAACAAAGGGGGTGCGTGTTCCATTTCGACATGATTCGAAGGGTACAACGGATGAGTGTCTTCATGGACACCCAGAAGGTGAATATAATCAACCGCGCGTCTATTACGTATCTTTGACGAGAGTGCTCACTTCTCGCACTTTCAGCTCGCATGAGATTATGCACCTGATTGTGTATCCGGCAAGTTAGAGTGCGAAATCTCGAGACTGAAAGTATGAGGGAAATGTTTCGAGCGTGATTGTACTATATAAGTGATTGTTCACATTGTTAAACAAATTCAAAAAGTCCATACATTTTTAGTATGTACGGTTATAGTAAAATTAGAAATTTGATTTGTTAATTACGAGTTAGTATACATTTATTATGAAATTCTAAGTAAATTTATAATTTTATAACGTCCTTCTGTAATTTTATGAAATTTCGGAGGAAAGTTGTAAATTTGATACTTGAAAGTCAGTGAGTACATATTGTTTGCACATTTTTAGATGAGTTTCTAATTTTACGCTCGTTTACATAAGTTTATTTTTAAGCACATTTAATCGAGAGATGATAAGTATCGGTGATACTGGCGAGGAAGTATTGTAATGGCATTTTTGAGTCCGAGAAATATTTAAATAATATTTAAACAAATTCTTACATTCAATAGAAGACTGTAGTGGCATCATGAGTTACGTTAACTGCTACTTGCCCGTGAGTTTGGGTTTGATACCTCGATAATTGCAAATAGATTTTATCGGCGTATTATTTATATTTCAATTTGATTGTTCGTAGAAAAAACGTTTAAAATAAAGTACTGATCAACACAAATTTATAATATATGTTATACATTTTATTCGAAAATATCTTATAAAATTAATATACCACTTCTGAACAAAACTTCCAACAAAATTGTTATAAAATTATAATAGTTTTTTTTAACAGGGTACTACACTTGAAACGGTTTGAATTTATAATACCGTAAATGAAGAATTGTGTAAAGTTGCAAGTTTCATTTGCGACATAATAACAAAGTAAAAATGAACGACAGAAGATAACACCGTTGATATTCCGTGATACACTAAAATATAAATTAAGTGTAATGTTAATAAGGAAAATGACTTGTGAAAGCGGGGTCAAAAAGGTCCCGTTTATGAAACTGTCCTCCAAATTGGGTGTATCGAATCGTTTTAAACATTACAATGTGAATATCGACGCTATAAGGGAAGTAATAAACGTATAATATATCTCAATTTAACAGGCACTTATATCTGAAGCATTATACATGCAAAAGACATCTATCATATGTATGTTGTGTGTATATTAAGAGATGGAAAATTTACCTTCCACAGAATTATAATATACATAAATTTTATGTACCCAAATAGACATCATTTTACTACCAAGTTTGACTTATGTATTATTTACGTTATTAGAACATCCACATTTTCACCAATTAAGGTGAAGCGAAACACGTCGAAGAACTTGATCGACGTCGATAAAGAAGATTTTCTAAATGCCTACGTTGCCGACGTTCGTTCTTATATGGACAGCTGTGTCGAATTATATTGGGTATCGTACCGAATGGCATACTCCACCTATCGTTTTCGTACAATAATTATAAAGAAATCGAAGTGAAACTCCAGAAATCCTCTGGATTCATGCTTTCTGGGGCCTAAATTGACTGCAGAGGGACCCCCTGCGCCATCTGTGATTTCCAGGTCAATTAAATTTTCACTCCGAGACCTTATTACCATCGTTTTGGCATAGAAGCGATGGATACAGTCCCTATTCGCAATGTTACATTTCCCATTCCATGTGATAAATTCCACCATTCACGTGGTTTTACTTCCCACAGTATTTTTACCATGTCCCTATAATAATTATAACCAAATTATTTTTTTCCTTCTAACAAACCCAGTTTAATAAATGAGTTGATCCTCTTTCATTTCCTGCAAAATATTGATTTAAGAATTTAGTAACGCATTATTTACTAATGTCATAAGACTTAAAAGTTGAGGTTACCAATAGCCTAGTAATATCAAACAACTCGCAAATTGTTCGTTAATTGCCAACTATTATTGTCTACGATTTATCGGGATCGTTTGCTAGATATTCCCTAGATCAATAGTTTAGCCGAATCTTTGGTTAGGAAATGAATGTAATAACTGCAGTGCCGTGTAATTCGGTTCAGCTGCGATTTCAAAGAAAGTTCAGAGCGACTGCATATAAATACGCATTTTCATTTGAGGTCCATCTCATCGGCGCTTTGAGCTGGACATCCATCGAGCTGAGCACATACATACTCAATACGTACCAGTAGGTTATAACTGTAGTGAAGGTATTGGCTGTACTATCATTAATGCGATCGATATCATGGTGAATGTATAGCATACCGGAAGAACATAATCACTGACCGGTGAATCCTGAAATCCATCTCTAGTCATCCTACATCAAATTAACTCTTAACTCTTAATTAAATGTACCGACTCCTTTGTCTGTTTACACACCTCGAGTGCAACAAATTTATCCTTTCACTCTTCAATAAATGTGCGACTTATGAAAGCTATTCAGAACATGTTCACCCGCCCAGATGTAACACGGAAAGTAGAATTGGAGTATAACATTTATTTTAACTCTGTGTCAAGCTTGGATTAGTTCCATTCTCAATACTGGTACATTTTACAGTATTTGACTAACAAGGAAGGTACCTGAGGTGTCCCTCTCCGATTTTGTTCATTTTTAAATATGTTATAGAGGACTAAAATCTGAGGGACCCGTGTTTTTTTTTATCGGCGGATAAACACTTTTAGGGGGTGAAATCAGGCTCCAAAGTTGGCCGTGAAAGGGGGTGAGTTTGCTGTTTCATATAGAAGCACTCGACTGATTTTCATAAAATAACCGTCAAAATGTAGGGAATGAAGAATTATGAAACATGCATTTGGAATTTTTCGAAAAAATTCAATTTTAAGGGTTAAGCCACCCCTTTGAATACTTCTTTTACCCCTTACGCGAGTAGTAGTTGCTGTATTCAAATGAAACTTGGTTAATTTATAGATCAGAACAATACAAAAAAAGCATATTTTGGTTTTTTTCGAAAAACGAATTTTAAGGGTTGTAACAACCCTTTATTAAAATGATGTATAATCTCGTTTTAAAACCAGCTTTATACGACTTTCATGGACTTAAAGGACTTTAACGATTAAAATTAATAAGAAAATACGATCAGGTACCATCCGATACATTCGAAGGGTAAATTACCCCTTGGGTTCAAAGGAATGTGATTCGTAGAATATAAGACAGTGGAGTTAGCTGTCCTCGCAACTAGTGCGTAGTCGAGTGGTAACGCCGCGCAATTGAGCAGTATGCAGTGCCAGGTTTTCAACCACTATATGAAAGTAATATTTAATTCTCTCATTTTTAAGAACTACAGTTGCAATGAAAAATACAAACACGGTTACGTTCAGTTTTTATATTAATACAATCTAAATATAAAACAATGTAATACGTCTACACGATTCGTCCAGACATATGATTCACTTTCGATTTTTCNTCCTAGAAAGTCGTATAAAGCTGGTTTTAAAACGAGATTATATATCATTTTATTAAAGGGTTGTTACAACCCTTAAAATTCGTTTTTCGAAAAAAACCAAAATATGCTTTTTTTGTATTGTTCGAGTCTATAAATTAACCAAGTTTCATACGGATAGAGCAATTACTGCTCGCGTAAGGGGTATAAGAAATATTCAAAGGGGTGGCTCACCCCTTAAAAATGAATTTTTTCGAAAAATTCCAAATGCATGCTTCATAATTCTTCATTCTCTACATTTTGACGGTTATTTTATGCAAATCAGTCGAGTGCTTCTATATGAAACAGCCAACTCACCCCCTTGCACGGCCAACCTTGAAGCCTGATTTCACCCCCTAAAAGTGTTTATCCGCCGATAAAAAAAAACACGGGTCCCTTAGATTTTAGTCCTCTATAACATATTTAAAAATGAACAAAGTCGGAAGGGGACACCTCAGGTACCTTCCTTGTAAGTATGGGCAGTACCTTGAACCATCATTGACCCAACCTTTTGAGTAATGTTTAATCAAGCAAGGCACAATATTAAAATAAATCTTAAATGCTAATTCTGGTTTTAGGCTGGAACCATCACGGAAAAAAAGTATAGTTAGGAAAACCATAATTGTGGTAATCCTAATTTTATTGCAAGACAACATAAGGGACAACCTTGGGAGGAGGTTGCAGTAACCAGCGTAACATAGTAACAAGAACATACCCTAATAGCACGGAATAATTTCTAAATTTTATTTTGTAATCTTTGCGAAATATCGCAAGTGACAGATTTTGTAAGATGTCTTGTAGATTTCACGAGAAGATATCTAAAATATTTGTTGAAAATTTCAATGACATGTCTATTTTTAATATGCTGTGCCCGAACTCTATTCATTCGCTGAGGTAAGTTCTTTTTTAATCGATGGGTAGGGGAGATGCGTTAAATTCTCATACGAAGATGAAGAATTATTCCGAATTAATGGGGCCAAAAATTGATTGGTATGATATTCTCAAGTAAATGTTTCGCAAATCTTTCAAATGTCTGCTAAGTATTTACGAAATGAACTATATTCGTTAAATACGTAGACAATATAAGACAAACATTTTGTGCTACTAGGATAGTTTCGACTGCACCGATAGATGGCGAGGATTTCTCTCAAAAGACACGGATCATTTGTTTGCATATAAGATATCACTCCATCCCAAACTGACGTTTAGACATGCGAGAATATCAACAGGTCAAGCATAATAATTTTAATAAACGTCAATAATTACAGAAAATTATTTTTGAAAAATTTTCAATGACTATCGGAACTATTCACAACAATGAATAATACCATCTCGGCATGTAAAGTATACGATGATATATCAGCTACGTTAAGAATAATAAAGTGAAATCTTACCATATAAATTGTAAAACGTAGAATATTTAATTTTACTCCTCCCAAGAGGTAAAAAGATATAGTAACCGTTCCTAGATTTCCTAGTTAAAAAAAAAAAGGTGATTTTCACATAAAGAGTACCTGAGTCCTCTTTAAACTATAAAAGAAAGTAAAAAAAATAGTTAATTAAACTAGATTTTTTCCCCAGCGAAGGTGTGCCAGTTTTATTTCTTCTTTTCACGATATCCCTTGGCCGTATCTTTGCAGAAGTATTCGAGGGGTAATTTGAATATACAATTTCCAGAGGAGTTTCGTACGGTCTGCACGATGCGGTTATAGGAGATGGGAAATAGCCAGGTCGAGAGGAACGCGATAATTCGGCTCGAAGAGTGCAGTATTCAGAGCAGAGGGTCGAAAACTCAGCGAAGGTTTAAGGTTACGACGTAAAGGTTAAATCAAAATGATTTTTTCCATCCGCCCACCAGGAACACGAAAGGGTCGTGACGCGGATGCTTTTGAATTATAAGTTACATAAAAATCACCAAATGGGAGACATAATTATATGGGAAAGACAAGAATATACACGCAGAAAAATCATATTGTAATCATTGCATATGCTCGCGGGTCAAAGTATCGTTGTAACCTTAACAACAATTATTGTAGATGTAATTACAATTTTTTGTCGTTTTAACCATTGCGGCTGGAGCACCAACTGCAGAATTCTTGTAAATAAATTGTAGTTATATTTGCATATGACAGTGTTACATATATAACATTGGAAAGTAAAAATTAGACGTATAAAGGCACGGGCAAAAATGACCATCACAGTTGTAAAATTTGAAAACAAGAACTATATTGAAAACCGTATAATATACCGTAGTATTGGTAATTTTTACAAGCGTGAACTGTTATTGTTCCTATTGCGCGTTTAACCGTTTGAGTCCCAAGCAACGCGATCGCGCTGTTCAGATTTTATGTCGAGAAAACCCAATACATTTCGAGCGTTGTGGACAACTAGCGGTGCGTCACCGATTGTCGAAGTCGCGCGCTCACCTAAGTACATCTGCTTCTTCTAATGTAAATAATACATCTTACAATTCAAGAAACGCTATCGCGCCGATTAGGATTCATCGACATAAAATAAACGAAGCGCTATCGCGCCGCTTGGGATTTATCGACATAAAATAAAAGAAGCGCTATCGCGCTGCTTGGGTCTTCTCGTACTCATTTAGAGAAAGCGCGATTGGGCTGTTCGGAATTCTTTGACAGGGTTTTTTCTATACCCCCTGGGACTCAAACGGTTAAGACACAGGGCGAGAGGCATTCGGTTCGTGACATGCATTAGTTGCGCAATCCTGCGAACTATTAGATTCATCGTGACTTCGGTAGTGTTAGGTCGGGGATCCTTTACTCGGGAGCGGTGATAGCGATTACCCGAGGATGTCGATCGGACCGAGCCTCGTGGGTTTGTTTTGGGGACTCGCTTCCAGATGGTTGAAACCAGCCAAAGACCTCGTCGAGCAAAGTAACGAAGATACTTTATTTTCGATGCCTCTTGGTTTTACAGGAACGACTCGTAGACTCGGTCAACTCAAGGGGACTAGCGTTCGCCGAGAGTTACAGGTGCCTCGCACACAGGTTACAGACTGGAGACAGGTCAAACTTCGGTAGATCAGAGAGCGGGCCTTTTTATACTGACCTACACGGAGAGAAAAAAGTTGTTATAATTACTACAATTGGGATAGATGTAACAGCAATCGCTGGTAAATATAAGGACAGCAGTTCTACAAAGTAATGATTACTCTGCTAAAACTGTCAAATGTTCAATTTTATTGTAGTACACGTTATTACAAAGAATGATTACGATTACAGTTACAACAACAAGACAGTTATATTTACAATCGTGACAGCATAAACTCGTCAACTGAAGCAATAGTTACCACATGACATGTGTATATGATAACGTTCGGTAGTGTACCTCTTACTGTTGATACACGTAGAAAGTAACATGCAGCAACGCATTTATTACTGTTGGGGTAGCTAGAAAATACAACAGCGACATGTATATATTACAGTCAGCTCATGTAAAAACTACCATTGACAAACGTCAACATATATGTATGTTGCCGTTGCTGCATGTAAAAAGTATCATTTTAAACGGTATCCTTTCCTGTCGGGAACGCGGGAAATAACTACAGATACAATACATTGAAAACGATAAATATTTGTTTTATGTAAAGCTTACCTTGGAACGATTGTTGGTTTTCTAACCTCTACTCCTGAAGTTAATTTTTTTACAAAATCATCCATGTAGTCACTTAATCAAACTATTACAATGAATTGAGAAAGTTAAATTCGATCTTAAATTATATCGAAAACCGAATTTCGGAGAGGACCGAAATCATAATGAATCTAACGGTTCGCAGGACTGCACAACTAATGCATGTCACGACCCGAACGCTTCTCGCGCTGTGTCTTAAACGCACAATAGGAACAATAACAGTTTACGCTTGTAAAAATTACTAGTGCTACGGTATATTATACGGTTTTCAATATACTTCTTGTTTTCAAATTTTACAACTGTGATGGTCATTTTTGCCCGTGCCTTTATACGTGTAATTTTTACTTTCCAATGTTATATATGTAACACTGTCGGATGCAAATATAACTACAATTTATTTACAAGTATTCTGCAGTTGGTGCGACAGCCGCAATTATTAAAAGGACAAAAAATTGTAATTACATCTACAATAATTGTTGTTAAGGTTCCACCAATACTTTGACCCGCGAGCATGTGTAATGATTACAATATTATTTTTCTGCGTGTAGGATGTTCCTAGGCGCGGAGGAGGATGCTTATTGGTGGGTTTTTAAGATCGAGGAGGGAAATGTCTCATGTGATTGGCTTGGGGACAGGTCGAAGGGGGAACAGGTGGAAAGTGTCTTTTTCCAGAGAATCTGAATGTTTGACGTTTCCCAGGGCTGTTATCTAGTTTGGGGTGCGGAAGTACTCGGATAAACAAAGGGGAGAGAAGAACGAGGGAAAGCATGTCTCCAGGAGCGTTTTGGAGCGCATTGCTTAGTCTCTTTCTTAATATTACTTAAAATAAAATGTTAGGTAGGGACCTAACAGTAGCCGCATCACTCGGTCCTCTTCGAAATTCGGTTTTCGATCTAATTTAAAATCGAATTTAACTTTCTCAATTCATTGTAATAGTTTGATTAAGTGACTACATGGATGACTTTGTAAAAAAATTAACTTCAGGAGTAGAGGTTAGAAAACCAACAATCGTTCCAAGGTAAGCTTTACATAAAACAAATATTTACCGTTTTCAATGTATTACATCTGTAGGGATTTTCCGAGTTCCCGACAGGAAAGGATACCGTTTACAGTGATACTTTTTACATGCAGCTACGGCAACATGTACGTTCGTCAATTGTAGTTTTTACACGAGCTGACTGTAATATACACATGTCGCTATTATATTTTCTAGCTACCCCAACGGTAATAACTGCGTTGCTGCATGTTACTTTCTACATGTATCAACAGTAAGGGGCACACTACCGAACGTTATCATATACACATGTTATGTGGTAACTATTGCTTCAGTTGACGAGTTTATGCTGTCACGATTGTAAATATAACTGTCCTGTTGTTGTAACTGTAATCGTAATCATTCTTTGTAATAACGTGTACTACAATACAATTGAACATTTGACAGTTTTAGCAGAGTAATCATTACTTTGTAGAACTGCTGTCCTTATATCTATCAGCGATTGCTGTCATATCTATCCCAATTGTAGTAATTATAACAACTTTTTTCTCTCCGTGTATCACGATTACGTGACGTGATGTTATGGTTAGATGAAAGATGCTGAGAAATTGAATCGACGTCGATAAGATAAAATTCATTCCGTTGAGAATTATACAAAATGAAGAGCTGCATACATAATTCCGGTAAATAATGATAAAGAGATCGATGTTAAAATATCGAAATCCAGTGGATTCATGATTTCCGATACCCTAAAGGATCAACGGCGCCATCTGTGACGTTTAGCAGCAACTAAACTTTTACTCTAAACACATGCCGTACCTGAGGGACAAGCCATTTTCTTACAATTGTTGGTGAAACTATTTTCCATATTTTCCCATCTTACTCCGTAATATTCCATTTTCAGAGTATACAAAATTGATCGAGCTAGGTCCTGAAACTCTTCATTTTCGATTCTGAGCCTTCGAGAAACGCAAAACATCAAAAACGCGCACGGGCCACGCCATGTTGGTTCCAGTCCATGATAAATAAATACATTTTTTATAAATTTGAAATTTCATGAGTTTCAGGATCTACCTTAGGGTCTCCATATTTACGTGGGAAAATTTGAAACGAATCGGTGCATCCAATTCGAAGAATACTTTCACGAACCATTTGACCTCTAAGATATGTATACAAGCTGACTCTTTCACATCCGTTTATACTAACTAACTTAAAATCTGAAGTAACAGGCAATTAAGTGATCCGTCTAATGTAGAAGTATAGAAAATATGAGAATCCGGACATGTATCCGATGCTTTGAAATGGTGATGTTTCAGCGAAATTTGCAAATTCAAGGAGCGTGAGATGATATTCAGTAATCCCAGCGACATGAAGTCGTCTCTCGCGAGTCATCGTATTTCAAATACAGCGACGTTTCTAGGCAAGCGCATATATTAACGCTAATTCGATTATGTTTAGGGTGCAATCGGACGTGAATTCCACCTTGCAATGCGCGCGGTACATGCGCTCATTTGCGGTAAACGATTCAACTTAAAGTGAAGGAAAACACGTCGAGAAATTGATCGACGTCGTTAAAGTGATTCTTGTAAATACCTACGTTACCGACGTTCGAAGTTATATCGACAGCTGTTTAGAATTATATCGGGTATTGTAGCATACTCCATACGCCGACTCCGTACAATAATTATAAAAAATCCAAGTAAAGCTCCAGAAATCATCAGGGTTCATGGTTTTTGATGCCTTAAGGTGAAGTGAAACACGTTGAGGAACTTGATCGACGTCGATAAAGATTTTTCTAAATGCCTACGTTGCCGACGTTCGTTTTTATGTCGATAGCTGTGTCGAATTGTATTGGCTATTGTACCAAATGGCATACTCCAACTGTCGTTTTCGTACAATAAATAACAAGAAATCGAAGTAAAACTCCAGAAATTATCTGGATTCATGCTTTCTCGGGTCCTAATTGACTGCAGAGGGACACCTTGCGCCATCTGTGATTTCCAGGTCAATGAAATTTTCACTCCGAGACCTCGTATTACCATCGTTTTAGGCTAAAAGCGCATACAACACTTTTTTTGCCTTTATCCCGTTCAAATGCGAGTTTATCGATTACCAGAGTGTTCTAAATTGTCGTAAAATTGTCGTCCTGACCCTCTCGTTTCTCATATCAGAGCCTTCGATAATTGTATATTGATCGAAATATGAGAGTCAACGCCATTTTGGTTCTGGTCTGGGCTGAGTTGAAAAATTTTTTCCAAAAATCCAAACTTTGAATGTGTCAGGACAATTCTTAGATGATCAGGAATGACGTGTCAAAGTTTCAGACAGTTTGGTCTAATACCCTTAAAAAAAAGTGTTGTATTCGAATCGACTGATTTTAAACGGGTTTCACTTCACCTTAATTGACAGTGCTGTGCTACTGTGCGCCATCTCTGACATCAGTGGCAACTAAATTTCCTCTCCGAGACCTCGTGTTACCATCGTTTTAGCACAGAAGATGACAAAAGACACTTTTTTTGCATTTATCTCGTTCAAATGCGAGTTTCTCGAATTTCAGAGTGTTCTAAATCATCGTGCAATTGTCCCGATACTTTCGTTTCTAGTATCTGAGCCTTCGATAATTGTATATCGATCGAAATACGAAAACTTGAAACTATGTTAGTTCTGGTCTAGGCTAAGTCAAAAAAATTTGTTTCAAAAATCCAAATGATGAAAGTTTCGCGATAATTTCTAGATGCTCACAAATCAAGTATCAAAGTTTCAGATACTTCAGTTCATTACATTTAAAAAAAAAATGTGCTTTAATCGAGTCAATTGATTTAAGGTAAAAAAAATATAATAACCGTTGCTAGATTTGCTAGTTCAGAAAAAAATGTTAATTTCCTTACCAATAGTATCCGAATTCTTTTTGAATTTTGAAAACCACTTAAAAAATAGTTCATTTACCTAGACTTTCTTCTCAGTGTACCCCAACTTAACACGGTGGATTGCATTTCGTCGGCACTTTTATAGGACGTTCCACAGCCGAGTTGCGCTGAATAAGTTTTCGTGGATTTTTATCCCAACCAAATCGACTCGGATGAATTCAAATCCTGCCAGAAAAATCCCGAAGCAAAATCGAATCGGCAGGCTTCCTCGGAAGAAGTCGATTCAGGTCGACCATATCAAATAGTGAACACGAATTGCCTTCTCGAAAATTATACTCTGAATGTATAAAAAGGAAGGCTCCTTCTATACTGCATACATCCTTCTGTAATACATAAATTAATTTGATTGTACGCTTCTACATAACTCGAGAACCACCTAGTCAATTTTTTTCGTGAGTGTTTTCCTGGGCGTCATTTTGACGCATGTATATAATTAGATGTTATTTTATTAATTAGGACATTAGTAAAATATTCGCCACCAAAATCGCCTATATGGTTGTTCACATGACAATAATACCGTAAATGTGGGGTTTAGGGGACCTCCGATGGCCTTGACCTTGACTTATGTTGTCAAGGTCACCCTTCTGAGTGACCTCCACAAGGCTTTTGCCGTCGCTCGTTGTTTGTAAAAAAAGTTATTAACAAAATTATTTTAATGAGTTGAACGTACGTTTTCGACACGTGATCATTCAATGACTGAACGTAGTATATACGCATTCTATACAAATATTCATACACTTACTATTATGTTTTGACTTTTCCTGTCGACATTCTGTCATCACTTGTAGTCGTTATCTCGCTAAATACTTATTGAAAAGAAAATACCATTTCGTAAACGAATGGATGCTTTTTTGAAATTATGAGTTCGATCTCTCCGTTAAAACATAATTAAATAATTAAATATCATTAATTGAATTAGAATCTGATGTATTGTTGTAGTTAAGAGGTGATGATTGTAACTACTAATCTAACCTAAATCCAAATCAATTCAAATGAATTTGTTCTAAAAATGTTGAAAATGTTAACGTATGTTTAATTTTATATATCGTGTTTCTAACGTTTGGAATGTTTAATTTTAATTAATGTAGGTTTAGGTTAGGTTAATCGTTAGAGTCCAGCCGCCATGCTCAACTAAGAAATAATTGCAGCTCCCAATTCATAGTAAATTTAATGATAAATTGCGTTCTTTTAACAAAAATGGCTTTATCTGATAAGGTGAAGTGAAACACGTCGAGGAACTTGATCAACGCCGGTAAAGAAGATCTTTCTAAATACCTACGTTGCCGACGTTCGTTTTTATATTGACAGCTGGGTCGAATTATATTGGGTATTGCACCAAATAACATACTCCACTTGTCATTTTCGTATAATAATTATAAATAAATCGAAGTAAAACTCCAGGAATCCTCTGGATTCATGATTTCTGAGGCCTTAATTGACTGCAGAGGGACCCCTTGCGCCATCTGTGATTTCCATGTCAACTAAATTTTCACTCCGAGACCTCGTTTTAGCATAGCAGCGCATAAGGCACTTCTTTGCCTTTATCCGGTTCAAATAGAAGTTTTCGATTACCAGAGTGTTCTAAATTGTCGTAAAATTGTCCTGACCCTTTCGTTTCTCATATTAGAGCTTTCAATAATTGGATATCGAGCGAGATATGTGCCCATAATTATGAAAGTGGTCTAAGTCAAAGTTAAAAAAAAAAAATGAGTTTATCAGTTATTTCACGCCATATTATTTCAAACGAAATTAATTCAATGTAATTTCGAAACAAAAAATATATGACCTAGACCACTTTCATAATTATGGGCACATATGTGAACTCGAATTCCCGTTTTGGTTCTGGCCTCGGATAAGTTAAACAATTTTTTTTTAAATCCAAATTTTGAAAGTGTCTCGATAATTTCTAGGTGCTCACGAGTCATGTGTCAAAAGTTTCAGACGGTTCGATTCAATACCCTTAAAGTGTCTTATTTGAATCGATTGACTTGAGGAAGGTTTCACTTCATCTTAACGGTGGCAAATTGTTCAGTTTACCAGCTCCTTTTCTCTGTGGGTGAGCATTCTTGTCGTTAATGTAAGGGCTAATGTCTGAAGGGCATGGTCATGCAGACGATTTCGTCGAAGGCAAATGTGTGTTCCCGATCCAGAAAGGATTTTGTGGCAAATTGTGGCAAATTGTTCAGTTTACCAGCTCCTTTTCTCTGTGGGTGAGCATTCTTGTCGTTAATGTAAGGGCTAATGTCTGAAGGGCATGGTCATGCAGACGATTTCGTGGAAGGCAAACGTGTGTTCCCGATCCAGATAGGATTTTGTGGCAAATTGTGGCAAATTGTTCAGTTTATCAGCTCCTTTTCTCTGTGGGTGAGCATTCATGTCGTTAATGTAAGGGCTAATGTCTGAAGGGTATGGCCATGCAGACGATTTCGTCGAAGGCAAACGTGTGTTCCCGATCCAGAAAGGATTTCCGACGATGAATGTTCCTACAAGCAATCTCGTCCGGACTGCCAATTGCGGACAAGTCCGACCCAATTCCCGTCGAATAGGCCTACCTATTCCGATTCGAAAGTGTTCTAGCTCCTCAGCATTTTATATGGTCGACTGGGTTCGATTCCGCCCCCGATAAGCATGTTTCAACCCCCGTGCACCATGTTCCATCTGCTTTAAATTGTGTACCCTTCGTTTGGATATAACGCTGCTAAGTCGAGGTGGTCTTCTTTAATTAAAGTGGACGTAACACTTGAGACACTTCTCATTCGTAAGTATATAATTAAAACGCTTTAGGAACTCTTATTACACACCGTTCTACACCTTCGCATACCTAAATCTTGAGACTACTTCCAGGTTCCTTTACAAATTGTAAATTTGTTTGCATTCCAATCACGCGCAGGGGAAGAAATAATTTGGTTAAAATTATTATAGCGTCATGGGTACAATACCGTGGTAAGTGAAACCACACCAATGGTGCAATTGACCACATGGAATGGTAATTGTAACCTTACCAATAGGTACCGGATCCATGGCACTGCCCTTAAAAGGCGCAGGAGCGATCAACATTTGGAATGGTAATGTAAAACCATATGTTACGTTTACAATGGGTGATAACCCATGAGTTAACCATATGAAACGGTTACAATGGGTGGGAAACCCAACAGTTAACCATATGAAACGGTTACAATGGGTGCATTCAGAGGGGACAACTGTTGAGTGATCGGTTAGCGCTCATCTGCTGAATGGGTACGTTCACTCAACATGTTTACTGATCAGACGTCATTTTATGTATCACAAATTTTCTATGCTACCTACGCTCAACTTGTTAGGTAGATCAGATTCAAATTCAAACCGTGTATATTTAAGTTAAAGAAGCAAGGATAGCAAATGAAATCAATTATTATAGTGAAATGTATAAAGTAAATGGTCTTCGGTACGATGTAGTGGAGAGTGCAGAAGTGCATAAAATGTTATAAAATGGTACGTTATTCCGAAATGTATACTTAACCTTAATCTAATGTATTCTATCTTCCTAATATAGACCTAAAGACTAATAATAAATAAATAATTAAGTTAGTATGGACATGTAAGTGTTTTCTTTCAGACGTTACATTCTGTTACGAATATTTTTCTACAAATATATCATCTATAGAAGTTGTTGGTGTATGTAACGAAAAGGTGCAAAATCCTTCAGGTAATGAAGGAGCTGAAATAATACACGATGTACATGTACTGTAAGCACTGACTGCTAATATAATCAATATATTAATATAATTATATTAGTAGTCAGTGCTATAAGGAGGTTAGGTTAGACAACACAGGATGCCGCCATATTATGATCACTGAACAGTCCCTTCGGCAGAAAATCGCAACATGTTCCCAACTCATCGGTAACTGCTTTTCTCCTCCGAATGCACCCAATATACACAATTAAATAGAACTTTTATGTGGTAGCTGGAGCCACAACTGTAGTAAGATATTACGCATTGCAAGGTTATTCCCAACTTGCACATGCAATTGCAGAAACAATGATTTGGCACCATTAGTTTCGACAGGACCGCCAGATGACCAGGCTTCTCGCAGGCGATCCGGACAGCTAGTTTGCACATAAACCCCGTTACCATTTTTTATGTTTAAGTTAAAATGACCCTGCCCCTTTCCGAAGAAGAGGGAAAAGGGAAGCCAACATTGAGAAACTATTCTTTTGAACATCAAATGACATTTTACTACTTCAGATAGAAATGTCAAAGGACCCTGTCACAAAAATCGATGTCGCAGCCGCATTATAAAATCCGGCTTTCGTAAACCGCCTAGCCGTTTTATAAAACACGGTCAGATAGTAATATTTTCGTTCACTCAGCTTTATTTTACAATCCAGCTAGGCATTTTATCAAGCGAATAGGCGTTTCATAGAACGATCGACAAGACACCGCCGTATTGTCAGCTGAGTACATTATCGCCTGTTTTACGTTCCGGAGAAATAATTTGTCGTTCTATAAATATCTTATTTTTTTTATCAAACTAACGTTTTCTGTTTTCTTGTCCCGTCTTCCTGCTACAAGCGCTCCAGGCACGAGTTCGTCATTCCAGACATTCCGTTTGGGACAAGATTTGCAGGAAGGGTAGAGAAGATAGGCTAGGTTAGGTTGGGGTAGGTTAGGTTAGGTTAGGTTAGGTTACGTCTTTTGCGTTTCTCATCCGGGCTTGAGACCGGCAATGGCCGCGACCTTACTAGCTCCCCTCACCAAAATCCAACCGGGGAGAAGAGTGGTTCGGGTGGTTAGGTTAGGAACCTGTACACTGTCCTTGTCACGTAAAATACCCTGTCACACTTCAGAAAAGAAAAGGAAAAAATATCCCGCACACCCTGAGAAAACAGTTGATTTAATCCGAACACAGGCATATTTAAACTACTTTTATTAAAGCAAAACAATTATTTGCATCAGTCCACAAAACGTTTATTTGATTTCAGTTAATGACAAGTTTTTACGTTCTTAAGTAATATATGTTATTTGTTTGACGTAACTGCCTTAATTTAAATCAATAATTTCTTTAAACTAATCGATCAACTCGTGTAAGTGTCTTGTGTTTAAATTAAAAAAATTGAATTATTCTAATTCAACAAATACATTCAGAGGTGCCGCTAGGTCCTTCGGAGGAAATAGTCTCAAGGGTAATACTTTAATGGGCTGAAAAAATTATAATCAGGGATACGACTTGTAACATTACGGGAAAATATTACGATAACGACACGTTCTCAAATTTGTCAGACATCCAAGCGTCTTTGCCTCCGTTAACAAAAAATCTCTTCTTTGCTTTCAATGTTCGTTTAAATGAAACATTTATTGAATTCAAATGAAGCAAATCATTTGATTACATCGTACACGAATAGTCAATCCATAAATATCTTTGAATGAAATATATACTTGTTCGACTATAATAAAGAAAAAATAAGTTTCATTCAAACACCTTTGTTTTCAATCAAACAAAACGTTTTTTCAGTGCAGACATAAATAATTGCTAATTGACAACTTCCAGAAGGACCAAGCCACAATTTTTTTTTAATAATATTCGCACAGGCCAGCAATCGGAGTAAGTTAGGTTAGTTGGCGTCCCCCCCCCCAGCTGCCCCCCACCTCCCCCTTCCGGGTTTCCAGTTAGCGGGGAAATATAATATATTTATGTGAAAGGAAATATATTTCATGGATAATTATAATTTGTTGATAAATTTAGGTTAGTAAAATACTTGACGACCAATCTGTCGATGAAATATCTGGCGGCGAAACAAATTATAAATATTTATAAAAGATATTTCTTTCCACGGACACGGACGGAAAAAAATACAGTATAACATTAGTATAACCCTGCTAACCGCAGGCGTGATGGCTAAAAGGGCAACAAAAAAATTGTAATTGTATCTACAATAATTGTTGATACAATCCCATCGATAGTTTTAAACGCGAGGATATGTAATGTTTAAAATATTATTTTTCTGCATGTATGTGAAGCGTCTCATGATTTTTGCCGGTCCAAACCAATAAGCATTATTTGTTCAATAAGGTTATTTTATAATGCCTGTATTTTTTATGCATATGTTACACGCGTGATGTGGATAATCGCCAGAAACGACCGTTCTTCCTTGAAAGTATATGAAAATTGCGCACCCACACACGCAATTTGTTTACAGAATTATGAATTTTCTGCTCGTGATGGAAGTCGTACTCTACTAGCACAAAATATTTGTCTTATATTTTCCACGTATTTAACGAATATCGTACATTTTGTAAACATTTCGCAGACATTTGAGATATTTGCAGAACATTTACTTTAGAATATTACTTTTTAAATATCTGTATAATATTAACTCCACGTATTTTCATCATATTTTTCTTACAGATATGAAAAAACGTACTCTAGTAGCACAAAATATTTGTCATATATTTTCCATGTATTTAACGAATATCGTACACTTTGTNTATCAAGAACACACCTTATTTTCTTAGTATTTCAATAATATAATTATTATAAAGTAAGACTTTTCATATTGGCTATCTTAGTGTTATTTAATACTTATTCTGTGCTAGTAGGGTAGTTTCCACCATTATTTACTTATCGATACCTAATGCTTACCGACTGACTATTCACTTCATGCCGTCTTGTAATTGTGTTGGCACAGACAACAAGGATCCCTTCGGCCCAGGCAGTGATTACTATTGTTACTTTCGGCAACCATTGTGACTTGTTATGTTAGGAAACTTCTGAAGAAAAGTTTACCAATCAATCACGAATAAACGCGCTTCACATTATGAAAGTATTGACGCTCACAGTTTGCGTTTTCCTAATATTACACTGGAAGAAAAATCCTGATAAATGAACTATTGTTTAACTAGTCTTCATAGTTGAAAAAGGACCCGGATACTTTTTATAGTAAACAACCTTTTTTTATTAACCTTATTTTTTCACTCTTTAGGAGCAGTAAAATGAACTATTCTACGTTTACTATGTTTATCTAGGAAAAATAACAAAGCATGTTATTATTCATATAGTAAAATTTCACTTTATTATTGTCAACGTAACCGACATATCGTCGTATATTTTTTATGCCTGGATAGTATTATTACGGGGTTATACCACTTTGAAATTTTCAAAAAATCAAAAAAAATTTTACGCGTTTATTTTACGCGTTTATACTTTAAACGCGTTTTTTTATTAAACTGCATTTTAAAAATCGGTGGGCACTCTAGCTCCGCCAATTTTCAATCAACCGTCTTGATTCTTTTTTTATTTTATTCGTGATATGTTTATCTAGCGAAATACGTATGGTTTTTTCAATGTATTGATATTCGCGTTTTTTATGCAATATTAATTAACGAAATTTAGGCCAAAATACGTATCTTTCCTTTCAAATCGACACCATTTTGTGGAAAATGCATATTTTTGAAAACGGCTACGTATTTCGCTAGCTTTCGGGCTACAGAAACTAATTCTTTTCCGTTTATTGTTCTAACTTAAACCTGGACTGAGTTATCGTGCCCACCGCACGATCATCGATTTTCGCAGCGCTCCGGTAAATCGCCTTTCAAGCCGCCATTTTTGTAAATAAAAAAAATACAAAGAAATATTTTGTTGTTTAATAGGAGTATAATACCTTACTGTACTTTAATTTGGATAAAAACGTTTTAATTCTTAACAAAAAATTCTTGAAAAACCGTAATTTTTGGGTGGGTCGTCAAAGTGGTGTAACCCCTTAACTATTGCGAATAGTTCTGCTAATCAATATATAGTATTTATATGCAAACGAGCGATTTGCATCACTTGCGAGAAAGCTTCGCCATCTATCGGCGCCGTCGAAACTAACTTGAACAAAGTTTTTTGTAACGTTTGGTAAAAAATCGAAGTTGATTTAACCAAATCGTAATGGTAAACGGTTATACCGGTAATATCGTTGCAGTAACTAAAAATAGAGTATATGGCGACATTTTACAATGAGAGTTGACAATATTTAAAAGGTAACTGAACTATTCCAAAATGAGAAAAAACTTTATTATAAATATTGTTACCGTTACGACAAAATTCGTACAAAAGCCAGAGGGATGTTCAGCTACTAACAATAGTTGCAACTTATAGCACCAGCTTATAGAACCAATTTATAGTAAATGACACGATAATAAATAAAATACCTTTAAGAAAAGTGATTCTGACGGTGTCAAATTGTCCATATATCAGCAACCGATGTACTTTTTCTCTCGGCAAATGGATCTAGAATAGACATATGATGCATCATCGGATACTATATGGGATACTGGATGAGTTTCATGAACGACCCAACATAGGTAAGAATTTGGTTTTGCACGTCTATTATTTAGAAAGCTGCAATTCATAGTCGGCCGTTCAATTTTTACTAATAGAACTATTGGGTTGTTCGGAAAGTAATTTCGTTTTTTTTTTTATGAAAATGAAAGACGCTTTTTTTATAGTGAATTTTATTGAATTATATATTGACCATTCCGGTCCAATACCTTTTGCCATCTTTCTGGCAGTCGCATGATACCACGCTCATAAAAAGTTTGGTTTTTGCTGTCAAAAAACTGATTCAGGTGATTTTTGACCTCCTCATTTGAAGTAAAGGTTTTACCGTCTAAAAAATTTTGTAGAGACCGGAACAAGTAATAATCAGAAAGTGCCAGATCTGGAGAATATGGTGGGGGTGGCAGTATATCCCATCCAAGCTGTAGAAGCTTTTGACGAGTGAAGAAACTTGTATGAGGTCTCGCATTATCTTGGCGAAACAATACACCTTTTCTATTGATCAATGCTGGTCTCTTCTGTTTAAGTGAATCATTCAATTTGTCCAGCTGGTGACAGCACACTTCAGAATTGATCGTTGTGTAGTTCGGTAGAATCTCAAAAAAAGAAACGATTCCTTTGAAATCCCACCAAACAGATACCATCACCTTTTTTTGATGAATTTCGGCTTTCGAAGTTCTTTGAGCCGGTTCATCTTTTTTACTCCATGACCTCTTGCGGGTAACATTGTCGTAGACAACCCATTTCTCGTCCCCAGGGATGATGCGCTTCAAAAATGGATCATATTCTTTACGTTTGAGAAGCAAATCACAGACGTCAATGCGATGACACAAATTTCTTTCCGTAAGAACACGAGAAATCCATATGTCGAGGTTTGAGATTAAACTTAGGCATTTCAAATGATCATGAACGGTCGAATTCGATAAATTTAACCTCTCAGCGATTTCACGAGTTGTTATTCGCCGGTTTGCATCAATTAATGCCTTTATTGTGTTTTCATCAGCTTTAAGTGGCCTTCCAGAACGTGGGGCATCTTCGATATCAAAATTGCCGGATCGAAATTTTGCAAACCAGTTTTGACCCTGGCGTTCTGTCAATACATCTTCTCCATACACATCGGATAATTTTTTTCTTGCTTGAACAGCATCTTTACCTTTTCGATAGTAAGAAAGTAAACTATGCCGAAAATGCCGCTTTTCACTTTCCATATTTGAAAGGGTACCAACCAAAAACTACTGCGTAGAATCAATCAAACTTTTTCACCAGCAAGCCTTGCTAGATCAGCTGTCAAAATATATAATGTTTATGCGGCTTAAGTGTGAATTTGGCCGTAAAAAAAAAATTAAGTCCTCTGTTGGGAAACAACGAAGTTACTTTCCGAACAACCCCAATATATGGGATACTGGATGAGTTTCATGAACGAACCAACATAGGTAAGAATTTGGTTTTGCACGTCTATTATTTAGAAAGCTGCAATTCATAGTCGGCCGTTCAATTTTTACTAATAGAACTATATATTGAAATCATGGACGTAGGGCATACGGATTTTGGATGTTAGTTTGGTCATGACGACAGCAGAAATGAAACAGACAAAAGGCAGAGGGTCTAGTCTCCCCCTCAGTCTCTCTCCCTCTCTTTCTCTTTACATAAAACAGTTACGCAGCAAAATATGGCGATGATGGAACGAAAAACAGGAGATTAAGGAAGGGAAGGAATTTATTAAGTGTTAAATTTCATATTTATGGGCAGTATTAGAATGGTCTTTGTAATAACACTGAGAAAAAAAAGAGGTAGTAAACTGAACATTTGGACACCGTTAAAGCCATTTTTGTCAAAGAACCGCTATTTATCGTTTGGTTTACAATAAATTGGTAGCTGCAATTATTGTTTGATAGTTCTGGATCCTCCTGACTTTTGTACGAATGTCTCGCAGTACTGGTAACCATATTTATAGTAAAGTTTTTAACCATTTTGGAATAGTTAAGTCACCTTTTAAATATTGTTAACTCTCATTGTAATATGTCTCTATTGACTCTATTTTTAGTTACTGCAACAATATCACCGGTACAATCGTTTGTTATATTATTATATCTTGTTCTTTCTCGCAAATGTTACGTACCACTCGTTTGTATATAAGATACTACATATTGATTAGCAGAATAATTCGCAACAGTTAATAATACTATCTGGGCATATAAAACATACGATGATATATCAGCTACGTTAACAATAATAACGTGATGTACAATATAAATTGTAAAAAGTTTTGTTATTCTTCCTAGGAAAAGATAATAATCGTAGAATAGTTCATTTTACTCGTCCCAAAAGGTAAAAAAAAAATATAGTAACCGTTCTTAGATTTCCTAGTTCAGAAAAAAAAAAATAATTTTACTACAAAAAATATCCGAGTCCTTTTTAATATATGAAAAGTAGTAAAAAAGATTGTTAATTTAGCTGGATTTTTATCTCAGTGCATATTCCACTCTCGGTAACCATAGCGTTCGCTAGTCATGGTCGTTCGCTACAACTATAACTCTTCGGCGCCATCTGTCGCATGTAACGACAACTAAATTTAGGGTTTGAGAGCATCTGTTGCTCATGGGATATCCGAGAATTTCACGGACTCATTCCGAAACCTTTCTCGACATTTCTCGCATGTACCTGCAATGTTCAACCACTGAAACATAATTACACAATTGGGGCCTCAGAAACTATGAATCCAGGGGATTTCTGGAGTTTGACTTCAATTTCTTTATAATTATTGTACGAAAACGACAGGTGGAGTATGCCATTTGGTACAACACCGAATATAATTCGACCCAGCTGTCGATATAAAAACCAACGCCGGCAACGTAGGCATTTAGAAAAATCTTCTTTATCGACGTCGATTAAGTTCCTCGACGTGTTTCACTTCACCTTAAATGTACCACTTTCAGCACTACTGACTTTTACGGACATGTTTCCGCTAACTGTGCATGTAAGGAAGTGAAATTAACTGGAAAAATCCGCTAATATGACAGTTTTTAACCGTATCGTGAGCAACAATGTCCAACAGATAGGTTTCTTTAACTTTAAGGCTCTTATTTCCCTTCGTGTATGAACAGGACCCGGGTATGAATGCTCACGTTTAGACATGGGTTTTATGCGGGCGCGCATGCGCGAACACTATCCGTCGTTTGTAGGTACATTAAAGGATTCTTGTGCGGATCGATGCTCAGTGTGGACGCATCTGCCGAAACCACTAAGGTCGAATAATACCACGCAAAGCTTGAGTGCGATTTTCAGCTAATAAACGGACATTTTCCAGAAAGAACACTGCTAATAAACGCAAAAATGTTCTCGTCCGCCCTGCGAGAAAAAAATCTGCCAAACTGAACAATTTGATACTCTTAAAGCCTTTTTTGTTAAAGGAATGAAATTTATTGTTTGCTTTACTGTAAATTGGCAGGTGCGACTATTTTTTAATAGTTCAGCATCCTCCTGGATTTTTTACGAATGCTGTAGCAACGGTAACAATATTTATAGTAAAGGTTTTTACCATTTTGGAATAGTTAGATTATCTTGTGAATATTGTCAACTCTCGTTGCAAGATGTTGTAATTTACTCTTGGATAGTTTATGTAGTAAAATTAACTTTTTTCATGAATTAGGAAATCTAGTCACGGTTACTATATTGTTTTACCTTTTGAGAGTTGTAAAATGAACTATTCTACGTTTGTTATACATTCCTAGGAAGAGGACCACTAACAAGGAAGGTACCTGAGGCGTCCCCCTCCGATTTTGTTCATTTTTAAATATGTTACAGAGGACTGAAATCTAAGTGACTCGTGTTTTTTTTTATCGGCGGATAAACACTTTTAGGGGATAAAATCAGGCTTCAAAGTTGGCCGTGCAAGGGGGTGAGTTGGCTGTTTCATATAGAAGCACTCGACTGATTTTCATGAAATAACCGTCAAAATGTAGAGAATGAAGAATTATGAAGCATGCATTTGGAATTTTTCGAAAAAATTCATTTTTAAGGGATGAGCCACCCCTTTGAATATTTCTTATACCCCTTACGCGAGCAGTAATTGCTCTATCCATATGAAACTTGGTTAATTTATAGACCAGAACAATACAAAAAAAGTTTCATTTGGATGGAACAATTACTGCTCGCGTAAGGGGTAAAAGAAGTATTCAAAGGGGTGTCTTACCCCTTAAAAATGAATTTTTTCGAAAAGTTCCAAATCCATGTTTCATAATTCTTCATTCGCTACATTTTGACGGTAGTTTCATGAAAATCGGACGATTGCTTCTATATGAAACAGCCAACTCACCCCCTTGCACGGCCAACCTTGAAGCCTGATTTCACCCCCTAAAAGTGTTTATCCGCCGATAAAAAAAACACGGGTCCCTTATATTTTAGTCCTCTATAACATATTTAAAAATGAACAAAATCGGAAGGGGACACCCAAGGTACCTTCCTTGTAAGCTTTCCGGCTAATATCGAGTCGATGATCGGAAACGACCACGAAAGAATATTTAAACATTAAATCCTCCGGATTTATAGATTTCTTTTGACGATAAGGGGGTGAAGTGTAATACACCCAATACCTTTTGCAGGATTTTCTTCCGTTAAACTCGGATTATTCTCCAAGCAACTGCTAGGAGACTGTCAAAATCAGTCCAGGCAACCCATGAAGTGGAATATACGTAAATTAAGGTGAAGTGAAACCCCCTTCAAATCAGTCGATTCGAATACAACACTTTTATTTAAGGGTATTAGACCGAACTGTCCGAAACTTTGGCACATCACTCCTGATGATCTAAGAATTGTCCTGACACATTCAAAATTTGGATTTTTTAACGAAATTTTTTTACTCAGCGCAGACCAGAACCAAAATGGCGTCGAGCTCTCATACTTCGATCAATATACAATTATCGAAGGTTCTGATATGAGAATTGAAAGGGTCAGGACAATTTTACGACAATTTAGAACACTCTGGTAATCGATAAACTCACATTTGAACGGGATAAACGCAAAAAAAGTATTGTATGCGCTTCTATGCCAAAACGAATTTGTCGTAAAATTGTCCTGACCCTTTCGATTCTCATATCAGAGCTTTCGATAATTGTATATTAATCGAAATATGAGAGCTCGACGCCATTTTGGTTCTGGTCTGGGCTGAGTTAAAGAATTAAAAGAAAAAATCCAAATTTTGAATGTGTCAGGACAATTCTTAGATGATCAGGAGTTATGTGTCAAAGTTTCGGACAGTTTGGAATAATACCCATAAAAAAAAAGTGTTGTATTCGAATCGACTGACTTGAAGGGGGTTTCACTTCACCTTAAGACTGGTAAATCAATGTGAACGATTCACGCTTTCGACTGTCGTGATTAGGCACGCAAGCATACACGGCGGGGTCGTTCACGCCCCGTGGGAACCTGGCATAACTATCTTACGCAAAATTTGAGGGAGAGAAGCTCCCCATTCTCTCATTTCCTTCGTCGTTAGATCGATATGCGAGGGACCTGCATCCCCATCATTCTATCGCAACGACCCTGGTAGCCAAAAATTATACGGAATTCGCATATCGCCAAACACCTCCCCTTCCTGCGTTACAGAAGCTTCCAGACCTCCATGTGTTTAATATTTAACGATGCTCAGTTAAGGTTAAGTGAAACACCCTTCAGATCAGTCGATTCGAATACAACTTTTTTTCTAAGGGTATTAGACCAAACTGTCCGAAACTTTGACACATTATTCCTGATTAGCTAAGAATTGTCCTGACACATTGAAAATTTGGATTTTTCAAACAAATTTATTAACTCAGCCCAGACCAGAACCAAAATGGCGTCGAGCTCTGATATTTCGATCGATATACAATTATCGAAGGCTCTGATATGAGAATCGAAAGGGTCAGGACATTTTTACGATAATTTAGAACACTCTGGTAATCGATAAACTCGCATTTAAACGGAATAAAGGCAAAAAAGTGTTGTTTGCGCTTGTCTGCCAAAACGATGGGAATACGAGATCTCGGAGTGAAGATTTAATTGACCTGGAAATCACAGATGGCGCAGGGGGTCTCTCTGCAGTCAATTAGGGCCCCAGAAAGCACGAATGCAGAGGGTGTCTGGAGTTTTACTTCGATTTCTTTATAATTACTGTACAAAAATGACAGATGGAGTATGTCATTTGGTTCAATATCCAATATAATTCGACCCAGCTGTCAATATAAAAACGAACGTCGGCAACGTAGGCATTTAGGAAAATCTTCTTTATCGACGTCGACCAAGTTCCTCTACGTGTTTCACTTCACCTTAAGAGCGCTCACCACTCCAGCGATTTTGCAGGGCCTCACGGGGACAACGATTCCGAACGTATTTCTAAACCGATCGAGCTTAACGAGTGCGCATATCGAAGATGAAATGTTGACCTGTGTTTATATGGGAGCGATTTTCGATAAGTGGTCATTTTCCTATAAAAAAGTGCAACGACATAATTTCAATGCCCTTTTACCTGGGAAGGAGGTGCTTGATCGAAAATCGCTCCCACATAAACACACGTCAACATTTTATCTTTAAAACGAGCACTCGTTGAGCTCGATCGATTGAGAAATACGCTCAAAATCGTTGTCCCCGTGGAGCACCTTTTTCAGGATGTTCGAGTTTCTCGCGAGGAATTTGGGCATTCCTTGGCAACCGTTGCCGACTCTAGGCGGAGCGTCCAACTGGCGTGTGTGTGCGGCTGGGGGTCACACACGTTTCGGCGCCTAGTCCAGAGGTGTCTAGCCGTTGTGTGAGTCCTATACGTGCAAAATACGCACACATTTTTCGCCCGTTGCTAAACACCGCCCATTATGCGTCGTGTCTCCCTCATCCGAGCGAGAAAGAACGTTTTGGTTACCTCCCACCGAATTCGATGCTGATGCCATCTAGCGGTGGAAGTCATCGTCCTCCCTACTTTGGTGGTGAACGCCGTTAAACGGGAAGGATTCATTCGGCCACTACACTGAGAGAAAAAGAACTGGTAAACTTGACACCGGAAACTTGACTGGTAAATTTGATACCGTTGAGGTGTAGGGGGAAACACGTCGAGAAACTTGATCGACGTCGGTAAAAAAGGTTTTTCTAAATACCTATGTTGCCGACGTTCGTTTTTATATTGGCAGCTGGGTCGAATTATATTGGGTATTGTACGAAATGGTATACTTCGTCTGACGTTTTCGAACAGTAATTATGAAGAATTGTAAGTAAAACTCCATAAATACTCTGGATTTATGGTTTCAGAGGCCCTTATTGACTGCAAAGGGACACCCTGCGCCATCTGTGGTTTCCGTGTCAACTGAATTTTCTCTTCGAGACCTCGTATTACCATCGTTTTAGTATGTAAGCGTGTAAGACGGTTTTTTTGCCTTCATCCTGCTCAAGTGCGAGTTTCTCGATTACCAGGGTGTTTTAAATTGTAGTACAACTGTCCTGATTCTTTCGTTTCTCATATTAGATCCTGCAATAATTGGATATCGATTGAAATATGAGAGCTCGACGCCATTTTGGTTCTTTTCTGGGCTAGGTGAACAGTTTTTCAAAAATTGAAATTTTGAAACTGTCAGGATAATTCCTAGGTGCTCACCAGTCATGTGTCAACGTCTCAGACAGTTTTATCCAATACCTTTAACAAAAAGTGTCTTATTCGAACAGACTGATTTGAGAGGGGTTTCACTTCACCTTAATACCTAATTTGCTATACCTATAGACCTAATTTAGACGATTGATTTATGTAGATGCCACTTCATGGGTTAACTGGGAAGTAATATTTACTGCATGGAGTTAAAAAATTAAGGTAATTTCGAGATTGATGGACTACATTTTTAACTCCTGTCAATGATGGAATACCCGAGTTCCCATTTGCTCTCTTCTATGTAAATTTTTCGTATTTCTCAAATAGATGTTAGAGATGCCTGCACAAATTTCTGTCTATTCATTTCGACGTTTGTCCGTAAAAAAATATTTAACCTAATTAGCACATTGACAAAATATTCATCATGAGAGTTATGACGTCAGACTTCGTTGCTGCTAGGTTTCGGCGCTAATGCGCCTCTGAGCGGCGCAGTGCTATTGAATATCACCCTCGTCGATGATTGATCGGCTACCTGGTCTCGATCCTCTTGCAGTTCTCACCGGAATATCCACGATCATGCTTCGGTCACTCAGATTCGTCAGGACCATCAGCCTGGATTAGGCACGCCGCTCGGCATCATCCACACCATACCACGATTCCTGTCTCACCTATGAGACCCACCGCCACTCAGCCAGCTCGTCTCGCCTATGAGACACCTCCGGCACACGGCCGTTCGTCTTATTTAAGAGACACCTCGGCACGGGAATCCCGCTCGCTGGTGACTCCTCAGCCATCTGACCTCCTGTTTCGCTTTAGAGACCCCTCGACACAGCCAGCCTGTTTCGTTCCAGAGACCCCTCGACACAGCCAGCCTGTTTCGCTTTAGAGTCTCTTCGGCACACAGAATCCCCCCGCTTGCGGGAAATCCCTAAGCCCTCGGGACGGTATGATCGGGGAAAGATTCGCCGCCCACTCGGCGCTACACCCGCGGGATCCGGACACGGACACATAAACGTGGAGTTAGACTGGACACAGAACACGCCGCATACAGCCAGTTCGGGACGCAGACACGCGAACCCATGGAGCATAGCTTGACATGGGACGCGCCACACACCCGGGCACCCGGCAGTACCGGTCCCGCGCGCCAAGACATCCGAGCTGCGGACCCAGCACTCTCGACTACCCCGCATCGACTCCGTCCGGTCAAGGGCACTTCCAAACCGACCCGGCATCGCCTAGCCACCGGATTTGGACGCGGATACACGACGTGGAGTTGGACTCGACACAGAACACGCCGCCTAACGCCACACCGGGACGCGGATACGCGCACCCATGGAGCACAGATCCACATGGGGCGCGCCACTCACCCGGGCACCCAAGAGCACCGATCCGGAGGGCACTACAGCCTCAAGACGGCCTTCCCCCGAACGGGTCTCGGAAATCGAACGGTGAAGAACTCCGGGAAGGGTCCGGTCTGGTCTCACCAATCCGCCAAGGCCCGCCGAAGTCGTCTTCTTACCGAACCTTCGGCGCTCCTCCTCCCCCCGGTGCATGCCTCGTACGACGGTCCGATTTTTCCTCATCCTCGATGTCCTTTCAGCTGCTTCCTCGAGGTTCGTGCGTCCGCACCTCTCGAAATGCCAATAGCGACTCCTTCTCGCACCGCTTCCATCCGCTCTGCATAAAACCAACAGCTGCGACTGTTCCGCACTGTCCCAATGACCATTTGTGACTGCTCCGACATAAGTCGGCCATCCACCACCATTCATCGCCACCTATCCTTTTTTCTTGAAATTCCGGCTAATCCTTCAGATAAGCGAATACTCTACCTGAGGTGAAGGTCCTTGCGGAATTCTCGGGTTTCGGGTTTCCCAAGAAACCCAGCAATTAGCGGGTTGTATCTATCGCGTTGACAACCGCAGTTGTTTAAACGGTTGTTACAATAACCGGGTGTCCAGATATTACATTGTTTTTTCGGCAAAGTAGAGGTTTAACGTTTATTAATCAATAGGAATCTAAACTCTTTAAAAAACGCTTTCAGTGAAACGAAAACCGCGAAATTCAGTGTTTTTTTCCTTGAATTACAAAAATAGTTAAAATCGTTTTTCTCCGTAAAGAATGCAAATAAACAATTTTTGCCCAATACGACAGTACTTTCATTTTATTCAAAATTGATATATTTTTAGCAAATTACTGTACATTTTGTTCCACGTAATACAAGTATATCTATGCAAAAAATCAAATTGTCCTTGAAAAACTACATATAGAGTTTTCCATTTTCATGTAACCAAATAAAAAAAGAAGGACAGCGGTAAGAAACGGTCCGTGTAGAAATCTAACGAAATTTACTTGGATCAAAGTGTTTCGGCGTGTAAATTCAGAGGTGACGTTCATGTCTGATGCAAATGACACTATCACGATGAAAATGGCCAATTTTCCGCCATTCTTACATATTTTTACAGTATTTCGATTAATATTGATTTACGAGAAAAAAGGTCCAAAGGTAAAAGTTGTAACTCTAAGAAAATACGTTTTTGTATTCTTTACATTCTTTACGTTTGTGGGAATGGGTCTGCGTATGGGGTAAAATTATATATAAGAATAAGACCACTAAATTATTAACAAAATTTGTTCATAAATGTGAAATTAACCTTAAGGTGAAGTGAAACACGTCGAGGAACTTGATCAACGTCGATAAAGAAGATTTTTCTAAATGCCTACGTTGCCGACGTTCGTTTTTACATTCCTGACTCTTTCGATTCTCATATCAGAGCCTTCGATAATTGTATATTGATCGAAATATGAGCTCGACGCCATTTTGGTTCTGGTCTGGGCTGAGTTAAAGAATTTAAAAAAAAAATCCAAATTTTGAATGTGTCAGGACAATTCTTAGATGATCAGGAGTGATGTGTCAAAGTTTCGGACAGTTTGGTCTAATGCCATTAAAAAAAAGTGTTGTATTCGAATCGACTGATTTGAAGGATGTTTCACTTCACCTTAACTACTTTACATCCATAGACGAGATAAGTCGCGATTGAAAGTTGCTCACGATACCCTTTGGATAGAACATCTCGCCCCCGACCGTTGTTCACAGCACGCTTTGAACGAAATATTTCGAAACTTCGTTCATAATACGCTTTAGACGAGATATCTTATATTGTAACGAAAACGCGAGACATCTTATCTAAAATGTATTGTGAACGAAGTTGAATCGCGGAATATCGCGCCCGGAGCGTACTGTAAATAATGCCGGGTTTCCACGGGCGTGAACCACTGTCGTGAACTACTTTAGCGTGTATGCTTGCTTGGCTAATCACGACAATCGAAAGCGTGAATCGTTCACATTAATTTACCAGTCTTAAGATGAAGTGAAACAGTCGATTCGAATACAACAGTATTTTTTTAAGGGTATTAGACCGAACTGTCCGAAACTTTGACACGTCACTCCTGATCATCTAAGAATTGTCCTGACACGTTCAAAATTTGGATTTTTCAAAAAAATTGTTTAACTCAGTCCAGACCAGAACCAAAATGGCGTCAAGCTCTCATATATCGATCGGTATACAATTATCGAAGGCTCATTTGGAAAAGGCATTTAGAAAAATCTTCTTTATCGACGTCGATCAAGTTCCTCGACGTGTTTCACTTCACCTTAAATCAAACACCGACCATGAATGATCCAGTTGCCGAGGGCTGGGCCGTTTGAATTTATGTTTTATGTGAAATATAGAAAAAAAGAATAGGACATTTCGGTCAAATAACGCTAAAAGGACGTAAAAGAAGACGCTAGTGGGTTAGAGAATGGATACCGCAAGGATGAATGTTGGGAGCAACACTTTTTCTTCGATTCTTGATGATAAGAACTTCTTTAATTTTTTTATTCGGTATTTTTTTTAGCTGCAGTCGTTCGCAAGTCTCGCTCGCGTTATTCTTCTGAAGTAGGATCTTAGTGAACCTTTTCCATTTTATACAAATCTTGCGAACGCGCAGTTTCATTGTCATGAAATTTACTTAATGCGGATGTCATTTTACCGAATTTGAGTAAGGGTGATTTTTTTAAGAAATGCCTCTTTTCAATTTCCGTAAATTGTAGGACGTTACCGAAAAATCGTAGAATATTTTTTGACTTATAAAGTTTATTGTATACTAGTTGAAAAGTTCGAAATATCGCATGAAATTATTCCTTTATTCCAACGAGGTATTCTGAAAATTTATTTTCAATTATTGAAAAAAATACGAATTTCGTGATATTCTACGGTGTTCCAAACGAGAATCTTTATGTAATACTATTGTTCGTTTAAATTAAAAATAATTGGCTGCCGATACCTGCCGTTCTTATCGTACGTGTAGAATAAAGTAAGACACCTTCGTAATGCACATTGTTGATCGCATGATTGCACTTTTTGAAGAGCAAGAAATTATTTCTAATTAAACATCTTCCTTTATTATATATACATTCTTTTTTTGCGCTTCTTATGATTAATGCGCGTACAGTTTTACATTTAGCAGTGTAGTTTTACAACTAAAAAAATGTGCAAATGTGAAGAACTTTAAATATTTATACGTTTCTAGTGTGTTCTTCTTTGTCTAATTTTTCCTTTCTTTAATATTTTCTACTGAGTAACTAAAAACTTAAGGTAAAACTGAAGAAATATAATATTATAATACAACAATTTCACATTCAGGTAGACAAATAGTTTTGAGCAACCTTTTTGTTGTTTCGCCTCTGGGCGACAGAACATGTATTTGTATTGTTTTCTAATATGGTGATTAATGCGTAAAGTTTCTAGGCGATAAATGTTCCCGTTGCATTCTACATACGGGAGAGTTTACATGTTTTTACCATTTCCTCATTTCCGGCTGTTTCGAATATACCAATAGTGAAACAGTTTTTAACCTCCTGATTGCGACATGCGAGGATATCCGGCAAAACGTGTACAAGCAATACGTACAAACATTTACAGAGGGATTTTCGAGGCCTCTGATTACAAACCCGCAAACGAATTTGCAACAATTCAATTAGTGAACTCAAAATAGTGGATCAAAACATACATCGCGATAAGATTATTATCCCCTGAAAACACCTTCGGTGTACAAAAATTCACCCAAATACGTTTATCTTTATTCACTCAATTGCACAAATAGCTCAAATTGCTCCCTTCCCCTAAAAAGCTCAAATCAATTATTTTTGCCAAACAAAGCGGAACATTCATTCCATTAAAAATGTCACAGTACATTTGCTTTCACGTATGTTGTATGTACAAGATTTTCTGCTTCCTCAAACCGAAGACAAATATTAAAAGCCAAATCGAAACAAATAAAAAAATTAGAAACTAAATTTGAAAACAATATCATATTTGGCGAGCACCCGAGGTATACTCCTAGCATATGATCATTTTGGTGCTCGCCAAATAAAATATTGTTTTCAAATTTAGTTTGTAATTTTTTTATTTGTTTCGACATAGTTTTTAATATTTCTCTTCGGTTTGAGGAAGCAGAAAATCTTGTACATGCAATATACATGAAATCCAATGTACTGTGACGTTTGACAAAAAGATTTTAGCTGAGACTTTAAGGTGAAGTGAAACACGTCGAGGAACATGATCAACGTCGATAAAGAAGATTTTTCTAAATGCCTACGTTGCCAACGTTCGTTTTTATATTCACAGCTGTGTCGAATTATATTGGATATTGTACTAAATAGCACACTCCACTTGTCGTTTTCATACAATAATTGTAAAGAACTCGACGTAAAACTCCAGAAATCCACTGGAATCGTACTTTCTGAGGCCCCAATTGACTGCGAAGTGACCCCCTGCGCCATCTCTGGGATTTCGAAAACACGTCGATGAACTTGATCGATGTCGGTAAAAAAGATTTTTCTAAATACCTACGTTGCCGACGTTCGTTTTTATATTGACAACTGTATCGAATTACATTGAATATTGTACCAAATGGCATACTCCACCTGTCGTTTTCGTACAATAAATATTAAGAAATCGAATTAAAACTCCAGAAATCCACTGGATTCAAGCTTTCTAGGGCCCCAATTGACTGCAGAGGGACCCTCTGCGCCATCTGTGATTTCCAGGTCAATTAAATTTTCACTCCGAGACCCCGTATTACCATCGTTTTAGCATAGAAGCGCATACAACTCTTTTTTTCCCCTTATCCCGTTCAAATGCAAGTTTATCGATTACCAGAGTGTTCTAAATTGTCGTAAAATTGTGCTGACCCTTTCGATTCTCATATCAGAGCCTTCGATAATTGTATATCGATCGAAATATGAGAGCTCGACGCCATTTTGGTTGTGGCCTGGGCTGAGTTAAAAAATTTGGTTAAAAAATCCAAATTTTGAACGTGTCAGGACAATTCTTAGATGATCAAGAGTGACGTGTCAAAGTTTCGGACAGTTTGGTCTAATACCCTTAAAAAAAAGTGTTGTATTCAAATCGACTGATTTCAAGGGTGTTTCACTGCACCTTAATGGAATGAATGTTCTACTATATTTGGCAAAAATAGATGATTTGAGCTCTTCATGGGAAAGAAGCAATTTGAGCTATTTTTGCAATTATTTGAATGAAGATAAATGTATTTAGCTAAATTGTTGTGTTTTGTGGATATTGGTTTCGACGTCTATTTCTGGTGATGAAGGACTTGGAGTGCGCTTATTGTTAGCGAGTCGGTAAATATGTGTATATCTCTATCACAGTTTTCCGGGGCTATGTCGAGGGCATCATTAAGGACAATACATTCTGCGGTGTATCCTGCCGAGTAGCCGCTTATGCTTCAAGACACTTCAATGTTTAATTGGGAACACATACAGGCTGTACCCGTGGATAGAGCTCTCTGTACCTTGCTACCGTACGTGAACATTGCGCAATACTTATCGCGGGCTTCGTGTAGAAAAGCATTCATAAAATTAGAGCTGCCTGTAACATGTACTGCTTTTCTTAAGGTGAAGTGAAACACGTCGAGGAACTTGATCAACGTCGATAAAGATTTTTCTAAATGCCTACGTTGCCGGCGTTTGTTTTTATATTGACAGCTGTATCGAATTATATTGGGCATTGTACCATATGGCATACTCCACCTGTCGTTTTCGTACAATAATTATAAAGACATCGAAGTAAAACTCCAGAAATCCCCCGAATTCATGCTTTCTGGGGGCCTAATTGACTGCAGAGGGACCCCCTGCGCCATCTGTGATTTTCAGATCAATTAAATTTTCACTCCGAGACCTCGTATTACGATCGTTTTGGCATAGAAGCGCATACAACACTTTTTTTGCCTTTATCCCGTTCAAATGCGAGTTTCTCGATTACCAGAGTATTCTAAATTGTCGTAGAATTGTCCTGACCCTTTCGATTCTCATATCAGAGCCTTCGATAATTGTATATTGATCGAAATATGAGAGCTCGACGCCATTTTGGTTCTGGTCTGGGCTGAGTTAAAAAATTTTGTTAAAAAATCAAAATTTTGAACGTGTCAGGACAACTCTTAGATGATCAGGAGTGATGTGTCAAAGTTTCGGACAGTTTGGTCTAATACCCTTAAAACAAAGTGTTGTATTCGAATCGACTGATTTAAAGGGGGTTTCACTTCACCTTAATTCGACATCATAAGCTATAGATTGCGATGTATCCGAATAATTGTACCGGTGTATATTATGCAAACTCGTGTTTTCCAAGTGCTCTAGAATTACATCCATTCCTGAGATGTTTTTCATTAGCAGTCTATTTGGTTTTCGTCCATTCTTTTGTAGAGGGTTGTGCGGCTGATAAACTTCGTTTATTATGATGATGTAGCTGGGTATCACGGTATAAGGGCGTATTTTAAAGTGAAGTGAAACACGACGAGGAATTTGATCGACGTCGATAAAGAAGATGTTTCTGAATGCCTACGTTGCCGGTGTTTGTTTTTATATTGACAGCTGTATCGAATTATATTGGGTATCTCGTACCAAATGACATACTTCACCTGTCGTCTTTGCACAATAAATATCAAGAAATCGAAGTAAAACTCCAAAAATCCCTTGCATTCATGGTTTCTGAGGTCCTAATTAACTGCAGAGGGACCCTCTGCACCATCTATGATTACTGTGTCAACTAAATTTTCACTCCAAGATCTCGTATTCCCAGCGTTTTAGCATAGAAGCGCATAAGACATTTCTTTGTCCTAATCATGTTCAAATGCGAGTTTCTCGATTACCAGAGTATTCTAAATTGTCGTAGAATTGTCCTAACCCTTTCGTTTCTCATATTAGGGCCTTTAATTGGATATCGATCGGAATATGAGAGCTAGACGCCATTTTGGTTCTAGCCTGGGCTAACAAGGAAACATTCCCAAGTGTCCGCCTCCGATCTTATTCAGTTTCATATATGTCGAAGAACACAAAAATCTAAGAGACCCGTGTTTTTTTATATCTGCATTGGTCCACATTTAAGGGGTGAAACAACCCCCCAAAGTTTAGCGAAAAATCGGTTTTTTTTTATATTTTTCGTAGGAGCAGTGGAGGGATTTCGACGAAACTTTGTATAAACGTATTCTGTATAAGGACGGTGACAACACAATATTGTTCAGCAATGTTGCACCCCCTCNACGACTTATGTACGATGAATTGGTCACAATATAACCCAATAAAGGTAGTCGGGATATAACCTAATACCACCTACATTCATTGTTTACAACCGATGTGTAAATGTTTATTGGCAAAAAGCAAAAAACACGTGTTTCTTAATTTTTTGCGAGCAATCACATCGCGCAAGTGGAACTTAAGTAGGAGTGCTTGTTTAATGGATATTACAAAAAAATATCACCTAAAGGGTAGTTAACCCCCTTGAGGGGGTGCAATATTGCTGAACAATTTTGTGTTGTCACCGTCCTTATACGGAATACGTTTATGCAAAGTTTCGGCGAAATCCCTCCACTGCTCCTACGAAAAATATTTAAAAAACCGATTTTTCGCTAAACTTTGGGGGGTTGTTTCACCCCTTAAATGTGGACCATTGTAGATATAAAAAAACACGTGTCTCTTAGATTTTTGTGTTCTTCAACATATATGAAACAATAAGATCGGAGGCGGACACTTGGGAATGTTTCCTTGTAAGTTAAAAAAATGTTTTCAAAAATCCAAATTTTGAAAGTGTCAGGATAATTCCTCGGTGCTCACGGGTCATGTGTCAAAGTTTTAGCCAGTTCGATTCAGTACCTTAATAAAAGAGTGTCTTATTTGAATCGACTGACTTGAGGGGGGGGGATTTCACTTCACCTTAAAAGCATCCACGAAAATGAGTCCATGAGCAAAGGTCTACGAGAATTAGAGCTAAAATGTTGAAGTGTTGCAAGCATGAATATGTAACATGGTAAAAAGTAAAAATGTAATAACGCGCATTATCTGCAGCTAGCTTTGAAGATAATGAGCGAGTCAGCTACGTCTCGCAAAAACCAGCGTCCCTCAGCATAATTAAAAATCTCGTTATCCGCGTCCACAGTAATGCAAATTAGTATAAAAAAAACTAAAGTGCCATCCTGTCTGCAAATAAGAAATTATTCCTTCAATGGGAAATTATTGTCAAGAATTGTCAAGGACAGCATCAAATAATAGGGGATACGTGTTCTTTTTTGCACATTTAGGGGATGAAACTACCCTTTACAGTTTTCAAATGCATTTTTACCAAATACGAGCATCAGCGAAATTAACCAATGAAACTCATTGGGAACTTGGTATAAATTGAAACTATGTTAATATAAGTATTCTGGACATTGGTAAGTTTTAAATCCAACCCTCTATGGGGCATTAAAATTATATGAAAGGGTTATTCTTTATATATAAAACGTCAAAATATTTAGGAAACTTTTCTCCAAACAAGATGCAGCGAATCGTTGGAAACGTTAACGTGTGATGGTGAAGGCCTTAAGGTGAAGTGAAACACATCGAGGAACTTGATCGACGTCGATAAAGAAGATTTTTCTAAATGCCTACGTTGCCGACGTTCGTTTTTATATCGACAGCAGGGTCGAATTATATTGGATATTGTACCAAATGGCATACTTCACCTGTCGTTCTCATACAATAATATCAAGAAATCGAAGTGAAACTCCAAAAATCCTCAGGATTCATGCTTTCCGGGCCCTAATTGACTGCAGGGGGACCCCCTGCGCCATCTGTGATTTCCAGGTCAATTAAATTTTCACTTCGAGACCTCGTATTACCGTCGTTCTGGCATAGAAGCACATACAACACTTTTTTTGCCTTTATCCCGTTCAAATGCGAGTTTATCGATTCCCAGAGTGTTCTAAATTGTCGTAAAATTGTCCTGACCCTTTCGATTCTCATATCAGAGCCTTCGATAATTGTATATTGATCGAAATGTGAGAGCTCGACGCCATTTTGGTTCTGGTCTGCGCTGAGTAAAAAAATTTTATTAAAAAATCCAAATTTTGAATGTGTCAGGACAATTCTTAGATGATCAGGAGTGATGTGCCAAACTTTCCGACAGTTCGGTCTAATATCCTTAAAAAAAAGTGTTGTATTCGAATCGTCTGATTTGAAGGGGGTTTCACTTCACCTTAATGCCGACGGAATGGCCTTTCCAGAACACTGATTGGATACCTATTTCTCTTAAAAATTGTCTGAGTTATGAACTTTAGAGTTTCAACACCGTCAGTATTAGCAATATCCCCGGTACGCCGCGTTCAAATTAAGAAACTCGGTAGAGTTTCGCGCCAAATATATATATAGAGGCGCGAAACTCAGACCTAGTCATTATCTGCGATGTTCAGCCTGGCGTGTCAAATTGGACAATGAATGTTGTTTTTTGAACCTTGAATAGTCGGACGTTACATCTCTTTATATACGTATGTGTGTGTCCGTCTGTCCGTTTACAGAGACACACATGCAAAAAGATGTAAATTCCGCTTTTGCAACCTCCATGTGGTGCACACTGCAAAATGCTAATGCTGGCAGTACCGTAAATCCCAAAGCTAATAACTCAGGTAATTTTCAACAGAAATACATCATCGACCAGTGTTCTGGAAAGGCTAATCCATTAGCTTTAATTTGCATGGTAAAAAATGGGTTATTAGATGGAAGAAAATCCTGTCTACCATGGCGAGAAATTGTCACCCCCGCTAAAGTCAAACTGACACGGCTATTCGATAGAATTATCAAAACCTTGAAAGTTTAACCGATATTTTGAAAAACTTAGACCGTCTTCAAATTTTCCTGACATCTTGTATGTATTCTCTCACTTGTTTACATGCGATACAATGTTTTCATGTATCTGGTTTTTATTTAAACATAGGCATTCGTCCGGACCCACACACATTCCGTAAACGTCATCGATACATATATTTTTTGTAAATTACTTACGTGCATGTACAATAGTTAAATCAACATAAAATATACATATATCGCGTGTGTGTGGTGTAGGTAATGAACGCATACATGCAAAAAACAAGAATCCATGAAGGGCAGGGATTGAGTCAAATAATAAACAAAAATGTTGCAATTATCTAGAAAACACTATCGGTGTAAAATATCTCCAATAAATGTATTTTTCTAAAGACAACAATAGCCTCGATCAGCTATGGTTTCTCATCTCATAAGAAAGTCGGATATTTCGACACCACACAATGTTGCAATTAGCAGTATGTGAGTCAAATACCTTGTAACGAGATCAGTGAATGTTATTCCCTGCCAGTGATTTTACTACCGCCCTGATTATAATATTTATCTATACTGAGAGAAAAATCTAATCAAATTAACTACGTTTCAACTAGTTTTCTTTGTTCAAAAAGGACTCAGATACGTTTTATAGTAAAATGACTACCTTCTGAACTAGGAAATCTAGGAACGGTTACTAGATTCTTTTACCTTTTGAGAGGAGTAAAATAAACTATTCTACGTTTACTATACTTTACTAGGAAGAATAACGAAACTTTTCACTATTTATAAAGTATAATTTCGCTTTATCATTAAACTCGCATTTGAACGGGATAACGGCAAAAAAAGTATGTTATGCGCTTCTATGCTAAAACGATGGGAATACGAGGTCTCGGAATGAAAATTTAATTGGGGGTCCCTCTGCAGTCAATTAGGGCCCCAGAAAGCATGAATCCAGAGGATTTCTGAGGTTTTACTTCTATTTCCTTATAATTATTGTACGAAAACGACAGATGGAGTATGCCATTTGGTACAATACCCAATATAATTCAACCCAGCTGTCAATATAAAAACGAACATCGGCAATGTAGGTATTTATAAAAATCTTCTTTATCCACGTCAATCAAGTTCCTCGACGTGTTTTACTTCACCTTAAGGGCCCGTCGATTTGACTCCAATCAACAATACTTGGCCAGGCCTTGCACAAGGAACTTGGCAACAACTGGTCAGATCGTGTGTCCACGATCGTAAAAGAGTTCCACCAAATTTTGGCAACGACCTTTGATAACAACGGCCAACTTTCTTCCGATAAACGGAACACCGATTAACCTTCTGGTTCCCTCTCACTTGCCGCTCACACTTTCCAGAATATTCCAACTGAAAATCCCCTACTCTCATTTTATCTATCTCTATCTCTCTCCATATCTCCCTTTACAAATACGACTTATTAAATATTAAGAATAACCACTATAATAGAGTCAAATTGTTCAGTTTACCAGCTCCTTTTCTCTCGGTGTAGGTTTCAAGTGGAAGAACTAAGTTACTAACTGCTCTATGCTAGAAAAAAGAAATCGATTCTTAGGTAAAACATGGGAATATTTACCGCAGGAAGCAAAAATCTCATGAGGGGTGGTGATCGATAAGCTTGTAATGGTAATTCTTAATGTATCTAGATAATAAGTAATATATGAAAAGGGAGAGATGGAGGGAGAAATAGGGAGAAATGGAGGGAGAAATAAGGAGAAATGAAGAGAGAGGCTCAGAGGTGTTCCGTTGAGGAGATAGAAGTCGGCTGCCTTTGTCAAAGGCCGTTGCCAGAAATTTGAGGAACTCTATTCCGATCGTGGACGCACGATCTGGCCAGACATTATAACGTTCCTCCTGCAAAGCCTGACGAAGTAATATTAATTGGAGTAAAATCGTCGGGTTGCTAAAAAGGCAATCCCTTCTCCTGCCGCACTGACGATCTCTCATACAACTCCAGAAAAATAAGCCTCTCTCTCTCTCTAACATTGTTACTTAGTTGATGCGTTTCGTTCTCGTCATATTTGTCTTTGTAATTCGCCTTTCTGTTTATTTATCTTTTTATTCCTGCGTAGCGTTTTATTTTTAAATTAGTTGTTCTTCTATCGTTATCTTTTCCGTTAGCGCGATTATTTTGTTATTTATTCTTTTAAGTTCGTTTCTGTATTGGTCTCGGTCTCTTTTTATTCTATTTATAATTTGCGCAATTTTTTACTTTATTTATTTGTCTATTCTTGTTTGATTAATAGAGACCTTTTAGACTTCCCCGTTTATTCTCATTGGTTTGTCTCCTAGTTTTTTAGAAGTCCCTCTCTCAGGGTAATCTCCAACCGTTACAAGCTGACAGCGGTGATAATACGACAGGGTGAGTCGAATGGGAGACCAGAGTATCGCAATGTAGCTGCCGGCGACAAACGCTGCCGTTTGTCGTCGACAGAACCGAAGTCGAAGGAAGCGCGGGATGGGGTTCGTGAACTCTCGAAGTTCGTCGGGTTTCCACATCGAGAACGCACCATTCGATCCTCGACCGATATGTGGGAGGTTTCCCCTCTCGATACGTTAAACTGCAACTTCGCTCGACACCCTTCGCCTCCCGGAAGTGAATAGCGGGAAGTTCGCTACACTCGGGGAACTTTCTCGACTCTTCGATTTGACTGTGTTATACCGTCGTGTCACGGGTAATGTTGCTCTCGTCTGCGACTTCATTGTCGCGAGAACCGATGCGCCGATCCGTGCTGACAAAGAAACGTTTCCAGGCTTCCTCATTCTGACAAAAATGACGAAAATGCTGGGTGAGGCTTGAAAGACGAAATGCACATTTCGAGATTGGTGATCGTCGGATGTTGCGTACATGGAAGACAATTTTTTGGTTACAATTACTACAGGAACGTGGGGAACATACCGTGGTAAATGAAACCACACAAATGGTGAAATTGACAATGCGGAATGATGAACGTAACTTTGCCGATAGGCACCGTATCCATAGCGCTGTGTGTTTGGGCTGTTTGGAAATGAGCGCTGAGATAAGTTCCTGGCGGGTAAATTCAGAGTTCATTGAATTTGTACCACGCACAAGTTTGAATAGGAACAACAATAACAGTTTATTCTACTAAAGAAATAACGGATGGAGAATACAATTTATCAATGTGAATTCCCGGTACAATCGCGTGTCCGGGTTACCCACTAAGTCCCAGGGCGGAGACAAACATCCGAATTCTTCGAAGTCCGAGCTGAGACTAAATCTTAAAAAGTATGGAAAGTTGCATTCTCGATACCCTTCCTTCCCTTTTCTCTGTCGCAACCTAGGAAGGGATGCACTTGGAATGCTGAGCCCTGATTGGCTGACTTCAGGATAGCATTTCCGAAAGATTCGGGTTCTGCAGGACGGGCACAGACTTCTTCGAATCCTTGAGAAAATCTGCGATGTCTGTTAGCCATACGATACAGTTTGGAGATGCGTCGCCATGGCAGACCCTGAAGTGACCACTTTGAAGACCCCCCTGGTCGGGGTCAGAAATTTCGAGTCCTTTCTTTAACTATTTTCTAACCACGTGCAGGACACTCCTTCGAGAAAGAGTGCCTCGCATTGTCCATGGCCAAATTTTGCCCAAATGTTCTTCAGGTCGTCTCACTCCAATCAGATGTCCAACACTGTTCTTAAGGTGAAGTGAAACACGTCGACAAACGATCGACGTTGGTAAAAAAGGTTTCTCTAAGTACCTACGTTACCGACGTTCCTTTTTATATTGACAGCTGGGTCGAATTATTTTGGGTATTGTCCTAAATTGCATGATCCATATATCGTTTTCGTACAATAATTCTAAAGAAATCGAAATAAAACTCCCGAAATCCTCAGGATTCTTGGTTTTAGATACCGTGATTGACTGCAGAGTGCCACCCTGCGCCATCTGTGATTTTAGTTTCAACTACAGTTTCTCTCCGAAACCTCGCGTTACCTTCATTTTAGCACAGAAGCGCATAAGACACTTTTTCTGCTCTTTATCCCATTCAAATGCGAGTTTCTCGATTAGCAGAGTGTTCCAAAGTGTACAATTGTCCGGACCCTTTCGCTTCTCTCATTACAGCCTTCAATAATTGTATATCGATCGAAATATAAGAACTCGACGCCATTTTGGTTCTGGTCTGGGCTAATTGTGTTACACAAATTTTTTTCTAAATCTAATCTAAATTTTGAAAGTATCACGATAATTCCTAAGTGCACCCGAATCATGTGTTAAAGTTTCAGACGGTTCGGTTCAATACTCTTAAAAAAAAAAGTGTTTTATTCAGATCGACTGATTTGAGAGGGGGGTTTCACTTGGCCTTAAGAGGTGCAGTAGTGATCAACATGTGGAATGGTAATGTTAACTGTATGAGGATGTTACAATAAGCACGGTAAAATGGAAGGTTTATCTGGTAGCTGTAACCACAACTATAGTAACATTTTACGCGTCGCAACGTTATTCTAAACTTGTTTATGTGATAGCGGGAACAATGGTTTGGCATAATTGGTTTCGACAGAACCGCCAGATGGCCAGGCTTTTTGCAGGCGATGCAGGATACGCGTTTGTATGTAAGACCAGTTACTATTCCTTACGTTTAAGTTATAGCATCCCTACTTAGGCTTTGTTGTGTATGTATTTCGTATAAAACGACTGTTAATTTAAGTCACAAGTTTTTTGCGAGACTCCCGGCAATCGCGATGGCGGCAAGACGTCCGCCATTGCGATCTCCGGGAGTCTCGTGAAAAACTTGGGACTTAAATTAACAATCGTTTTATGCGAAATGCCTACACAACAAAGACCAGTGCATTAAACCAACTGCGCCCAACACAACAAAGCTGAAAACAAAACAACATAACAACATATTAAGACCTAGACAGAAACAAAGCACGCGAGAGGTGTCTAGTAACGCCGCGTCACCACACAAAGAAGCAACCGCATGAGAAGCTAACTCCTCGTGCTCTTACAACTCATAAAGAAGACAAACTAAAATACAGAACAAAGGAATTATACACAAAACAGTTTGACAGTTTGAGTTGGCTAAGGTGTCCTAACGAATACTGCAGGCCAAAATAGGTGCTGCACAGCACCATCACAGAAAACCAGATAAAAAACCAACAACCCTACTTCTTCCCGAGGAAGGAAGAAAAGGGAAGCGATCATCGAAAAACCTCCCTTTTGAGCATCAAATGATATTTTACTAATTAATACTGATAGGAAAATAAGTATAACGTACGTAATCATAAGAATAGAATTTTTTTGTGGAGGGTAAACTTTTTAATGAACATTCCCACCCGTGCATAATGTTGGAACAATTCGTTCCTTGTAGTTACATCAACATATTTATTTTTGGTGCTTACGTATTTCCTTTTCCTGTGCCATCTGTTACGAAAATGCGTAATGACTTTTCCGACAACTCAATGGTTCTATTTCTCTCATTTTACGTAATACCGTAAATACGAAGGTAGTCTATCCAACAATAGGAGTGAGAGAATGAGAAAGAATCCGTTCACTCTCTTTCCCTTTTCTTCCTGGCGGAGAGGAAACTGTTCTTACAAGTAAAGAATACAATGACGGACAATTTTATTTAATTCTTGGAACAGAGGAAAAGGGAGATCTTTACATTTGAAAATAGATTACCCGACAAGAGACGCAAAGGAAATCTAATAAAAGACTCGAAGTCCACGTCGAGCGCGTCTGAAATCACGTAACGGTTCTGACGGTATTTCAGCATTGTCTAGTGAGCGAAGGACCTGTACAATTTAAAGTTATGTCATAAAACTAACCTATGTTACGTTGAAATTCTCGGAAAAACTATATCATTATGAATTATTTGTACGTTTCATAACCCTTAAATTACGAAACGCCACTATAGTGGTTTCCGCCTGAGAGACGTTTTTTTACGAAGCGCCATTATAGTAGCCCCCTCCATTTCCATGTATTCAAAGCGACAAATGAATATCGTGTTCATATAAAGTATGAACACTCCATGGTCGAGTTCTTCGTGGTACATCCCCACGTCCGACACCTTCGTGGTTGAGGTGATGGTTATAAGGTTCAAAATAAACTATAGTGGTTTCCGCCTGAAACACGTTTTTTTACGAAGCGCCATTATAGTAGCCCCCTCCATTTCCATGTATTCAAAGCGACAAATGAATATCGTGTTCATATAAAATATGAACACTCCATGGCTAAGCTCTTCGTGGTACATCCCCACGTCCGACACGGTGGTGGTTGAGGTGATGGTGATAAGGTTCAAAATAAACTATAGTGGTTTGCGCCTGAAACACGTTTTTTTACGAAGCGCCATTATAGTAGCCCCCTTCATTTCCATGCATTCAAAGCGACAAATGAATATCGTGTTCATATAAAATATGAACACTCCATGGCTGAACTCTTCGTGGTACATCTCCACGTCCGACATCGTAGTGGTTAGGGTGATGGGGATAAGGTTCAAAATAGGGCTGAAATTTCAACCCGGGGATCTTATCCCGGGATTTCAGTCCACACGAAGCGCTGATGAAATGCCAAGGTAATGCCACAGTGGAGAAGGACTAAATTGTATCCAATTTGCGTATATATTTTCGTCGAGAGACGTGGTATATCAATTGGGCCAAACGTGAACAAAATGTGTGAGAGACGTGGTACGTCAATCGGACCAAACGTAAACAAAACGTATGAGAGACGTGTGAGACTTTGGACGTTCAGCCAAACCGTGAAATGGCCCGATGTATGACCGACATTTTTGTTCTGTATGGCACGCGCTATTGGAATTTAAATCGTTAGGCAAGGGGTTAAGTAACAAACGCAACCAAATAGATGTGTTTCCTTAAGGTGAAGTGAAACATCCTTCAAATCAGTCGATTCGAATACAACACTTTTTTTTTAAGGGTATTAGACCAATCTGTCCGAAACTTTGACACGTCACTCCTGATCATCTAAGAATTGTCCTGACACATTCAAAATTTGGATTTTACAAAAAAATTTGTTTACTCAGTCCAGACCAGAACCAAAATGGCGTCGAGCTCTCATATTTCGATCAATATACAATTATCGAAGGCGCTGATATGAGAAACGAAAGGATCAGGACAATTTTACAACAATTTAGAATACTCTGGTAATCGATAAACTCGCATTTGAATGGGATAAAGGCAAAAAAAGAGTTGTATGCGTTTCTATGCTAAAACGATGGGAATACGAGGTCTCGGAGTGAAAATTTAATTGACCTGGAAATCACAGATGGCGCAGGAGGTCCCTCTGCAGTCCATTAGGGCCCCAGAAGGCATGAATCCAGAGGATTTCTGGAGTTTTTACTTCAATTTCTTTGCAATTATTGTACGAAAACGACAGGTGGCATATGCCATTTCGTACAATACCCAATATAATTCGACCTAGCTGTCAATATAAAAACGAACGTCGGCGACGTAGGCATTTAGAAAAATCTTCTTTATCGACGTTGATCAAGTTGCTCGACGTGTTTCACTTCACCTTAAGGTGATGTGAGGGGCGTGATGAGGTCTCGTTTATGAAACTTTTCTCTGAACTGAACGTAATGAATCGTTTGAAACTTGACAACGTGAATATGGATACTCTCAGAAACGTCCAGACACCCATAAAGTAAAGTAAATTTGTTAGAAAAAATGAAATGTTATGGGTGCCAGGACCTTCCTCATAGTCTCCATATTTACGCTGTAAAGTTTGAAACGATTCGGTACACCCAGTCGTAGGAAAGTTTCATGAACGGTTGACCTTTTGAAAGCCACTTTCGTATCCTCTTAAAGGGTTAATTAAAGTCGGTGATCAAATTTGTTCTGCGATCCTGAAAGAACTCGCGATTGTTGATCAATCCCCGAGGGTCGTAAATCCTCGGGCTGGGGAAGGCGAACTCGATCAGGACTTTGCTGCAGGAGAAATTAACCGTCGGCAGCTGGTTTCGCGCGTAAAATGAAGATTATTCCGGATTTACGTGACAAAAAACTACATACCTTGGACGGTACAATAGAAGTGTTTGATTCTAAATTTTACAAGTTAACTGGACAACGATTGAATTTAATCTGATCTGTATAAAAAGTAACATGTAAAATATAAGGCGAAATATTTCTCTTATATTTTCAATACATTTAACGAATATCGTACATTTTGTAAATATTTAGTAGACATTTGTAATATTTGCAAATCTTTTACTTTAGAATATTGTCTCTATAATGTTTATGTAACAGTAGCTCCGTGTGTCTTCATAATATTTTTCTACCAGATATACAGAANAACTAAATATGACATTGAGATTTTCAACAAATGTTTCAAATATCTTCGAATGAAATCTACAAGAAATCTTAAAAATGCTGTCGCTTTAGTTATTTAGCAAAGATTACAAAGGAATATTTAGAAATTAATATATGCTACTACGGATGTGTTTCCGAAATATTTTTCACTTACAGATATGCAAAACATTTCATTGCATTTTAATATATGTGTTTTTTTAAATATTATCGGCCGAATACCTATATGAAATGAAGCGCTCCATACGTCATATTGGTAAAGTAACGATAAAGAGATCGATGTAACAATGTCAAAATTCCGTGGATTCGGGCTTTTTCATCCTCTAATGAACCAACGGCGCCATCTGTGTCGTTTAGCAGCAACTAAATTTTTGATCTAAAAACACGCGTTACCCACCGGACAAACTCTTGTTCGCAATTGTTGATGAAAGTATTTACCAGATTTTCCCATCTGACTCTGTAATATTCCATTTCTATGGTATTCTAACTTGTTAGATGTAGGTCCTGAAACTCTTCATCTCGATTCTAAGCTTTCAAAAAGCATAAAATATGAAAAACGTGCACGGACCACGCCACGTTGCTTCTAGTCCATGATAAATATATACATTTTTTATAAGAAATGAAATTTTATCAATTTCAGGGTCTACCCTAGGGCCTCCATTTTCTCGTGATAAAATCTAAAACAAATCGATACATCCAATTCGGAAAATGCTTTCACGAACGATTTGATCTTTCGGATACATACAAGGTGACACTTTCATATCACCTTAATGTGGTCATCCAATGAATGTTGCACTGCAATTAGTATGCCTATTTCATGTACCTTATGTCATAGGATTCATCTGTTTCTAACTCTCACATTGGCGACGTCGTCAATGCTTACACATTTCTTTCATAAAAGTGATTAAGGTACTTCATCATCCGTTCTTCGTGAATGCAGAGCAACGATGGAGTAACGTTAGCCGAATGCAGGGACAGAAGTGATCCCTAAAAAATGGGAAGTGAATTGTTTTCGGAAGTGCCGGTGTATTCCCCGGATATTCCTAAAATGTGGGAGTACCCGATAGATGTAGTCTCCGAAAGTTACGGGGACTTTGTCAGTGAAACAAGCAGAGGTGATTCGCTGGTAGAGACAGTGACGGGAATATTCAACGAAAGTGAGTACAAGGCTTCGACTCTGTACACAAAGGACGCCGAGGACCAAGAGGAGGTGGACGTCCTGAACAACTGGTGGGCCATGTTTGCCCTGGTGCTGGTCATCGGCACTGCGGCGGGGAACATCCTGGTGTGTCTTGCCATTGTCTGGGAGAGACGCCTGCAGAACGTTACCAATTACTTTCTCATGAGCCTCGCCATCACCGACTTGATGGTCGCCGTCTTGGTCATGCCTCTGGGCATCCTCACCTTAGTCAGGGGTAAGTAGATCGTCCGTCAAAGTCAATTGCTAATCCGCATGTGGGGATCCTTCCTGGGGCCAAGATACCGGAGGATGTCGGACACATTCGCGTTCTGCTTTTAGGAAACGACGTAATATGGTGCCTGGGTTTTCCTGAATTTGGTTGGTCGGGACGTAGGGGAGACCGAGGCAAATTGACCAACGTTTTCGGGATTGCTGAATTGTGAGGGGGATGCTGACAATTTTCGAACATGTACATCGAAATGTAGAGCATATATTCACGCGCAATAATTGCAGTCCAAGATTCTTTAATCTTTTGCAAATAATTAAAGAAAAGGTTATTAAGCACGCCGGCGCCGTTGGTCAACTTGCCCCGGGTACGGGGCCACGCCAAATTTGTACACAATTGAAAATAATAAGTTGCAAGATTAGAAATATTGTTTTCATTGTTAACGGTAACAAAATGTACGTTTATAAATATGCAACAATTAATCTTTTTGTACTTTATAATTAATATTTCTGATGCTTTAACTCTCTCTTACCACTTAATGACTTGCTTAAGCAATATAAAATGTTCTTACACTGATTAGTACTTGTTAAAATCACAAATGTGCCAGAAATGTTAAATTGGTACTAATCGGAAACTTTTAGGAGACCTACTAATCACAAAAAATTCACAAGATCTGGTCTTTGTCTGTATTGACGTATTTTTCATGTCGTCCCTGACCACATTGAATGAATTTTACCAGATTTCTTCCTGAAAATTCAAAGAATAAGATTCACCGCACATTAAACGGAATGTCTAATTGTTAGTTTCGTCCTCGCATCTCGTTTCCATTTTTCAGTGTTTTTTTACACACACATCTTTAGATTGTTATTTGAGTGTTTGCTTCGGCTCAGCTTTGGACTGTACATTAGACGTTTTAATGTATTTTTCAATAAATTTAGAGCACACCAAGCTTAGCTTATTATTATAAGCAAACTAATAAATAATTATTTGAAATATACTCAAAGCACAGACGATGACAGATGAACTAACAATTAGCGCGACTCCAAGAGCTTGTCGGGCAACTTGCCTTGCTTGTAAGTCAATTTGTCCCGCACGTCATTTTAACAATCAAAAGCATATTAACAAATGGTAAACAATTTTATTTAAAAATATATACACAGCGGTGCAAAGCTAAATAGATGCTCTTTTTATATGCCATATTTTTAAAATGATAAAAAACGATACACTGTACCAAAAAAGAGAGGATTGAGAACTGAAAAATTTACTTCACATCATAGTTTTTGTATTTTAATTTTTTTTATAAATAAACGTTGCTGCAATAAATTATGTTGAGTTCAGCAAATGCGTGGGACCGAATTAGGAATATATGATAAAATGAAGAACGATGTTAAGTAAAAATCAAAAACTGTATTAAACATTGGTCAATTTACCCCGTAAGACAACTTGCCCCTATATTATAGATCATGGCGTATTAGTTGAAAGTTTCTATTAGCGGAAATTCGAAAAATGGATGACTTTCAAGCTATTCAAACAATAATTGAGACATGGCGCAACTTCAGCCCATTATTGTACATCATCGGTCTAGGCAACTAATCTTTGCTCGGTCATGAATTGCTGGCAAAGATGTTAATAATTGCGCATTTATGTGTAATAGTTGGGTCACAACTAATGTCCAAGCACGGATCGTGGACAGTTACTATCCTCGAATCCAAACAGTTTGCAAATCCCGCACCTTGGCTGTCCTCAAAGATTTAATTAGATATGGAATGATAACAAAGTTTTTACTAGTTTTTACTACTAATCATCTGACACAGTTTTTCCATTATCCAGCCACTACTGGTTCATCACTCGTCGAAATTAATGTTATAATAAATTCAAAGTTTAGTTTTGTTCAAGATAAGTCTCACTTCAGAGGACATGAAACGCGTTAAGAAATTTAATTAACGTCGATAAAGTACAATTCATCTATACCCTTTTTGATGGGAATGCCGTTTTGAATACTCAAGTGGGAACATAAGCTGGCGCGTTCCATTACCGACATTTATATTTATGTCGGTTTTTTACAGTCTACGAAGAGAATTATACGAATTAAAGGATTCTATATGTCATTTCGGTAAAGTAATGATAAAAAGATCGATGTAAAACTGCCGAAATCCCATGAATTCATGACTGTTAAATTTTAACGAACAACGTCGCCATCTGTGACGTTTAGCTGCAATTAAATTTTTGCATTAAAAACACGCGTTAGCCGTAAGACAATCGTTGGCGAAAGTATTTACCACGTTTTCCCATCTGACTCTTGAATATTCCATTTCTACGGTATTCTAAATTGTTCGAGCTAGGTCCTGAAACTCTTCATTTTCGATTCTGCGCCTCCAAGAAGAGAAAAACATCGAAAACGTGCCCGGACTACGCCATGTCGCTTCTAGCCCATGATAAGTAAATCAATTTCGTATGAAAAATAAAATTTCATGAGTTTCAGGACCTACTTTAGGGTCTCTATATTCCCGTGGTAAAATTTGAAACGAATCGGTACCCACAATTCGGAGAATACTTTCTCCGACGATTTGACTTCTCAGATATACATACATAGGCTGACTCTTTCACATGCTCTTCATTTTGGGTACATTTCCTCTTCACGTGAGTAGCTGAATGAAGATATTATTTTGCAATTCTGTTTGCAAACGCAATCGGGATCCATACAACTGCCCGACAAATAAGCCGGGCAGAACACACTGTGAGAAGGGAAGAAGGCGACTGCGTCCGGTACCACACAAACGACGAGTCCACGTCCCTTCTAGATGCCTGCTTATCAAAATTAGTATTAATTCCTTTTCGTAACCAAGTAGTCAGTCCTATGTACAACTTCCGAACCCTTTGAGACAGGACACCCTTCGCGAACATTGTGCATTATAGTAATAAATTGTGACCAAGCCAAAAATGGGAAGCCGGAAAGAAGAAGCCAACCACCCCTCGCGATATAACAATAGGTTCGCGGGCGCACAAGCTGAAGGCGACTATTGTAAGCATAAGAGACCTTGCCTCCGTGGTACACACGATGTTTCCTGCAACAAAAGCGTGGTTTACGCGTCTTTTTGCACATACAAACGTGGGTACTTTATTGTCCTAGGACGTTTTGAGGCGCTCTTTGGTCCTGCTGCCGCTTCCTTCCGTTTGTCTACATCCTTCGCCGCAGAGAGGCCAACTTTAGGTACCGAAAACAGCCGCGAAAAGACGTTAAACCATGCTTGCCTTACATAAAGGTTCTTTTTCTCATTATCTGAATGTCAATGATCTGTTCCGTTTATCAGAGTTTATGTTGGTTTTTAACCAGTTAACTTCGTTCGACGTGTATACACGTCGGTAACCCGTAACGTTACAGGAAATTCCGCAGTTAAGGTGAAGTTAACCCCTTCACTTACAATATCGTGTGAGAGACGTGGTATATCAATCGGGCCAAACGTGAACAAAACGTGTGAGAGACGAGGTATGTCAATCGGGCCAAACGTAAACAAAACGTATGAGAGACGTGTGAGACTTCGAACGTTTGTCCAAACCGTGAAAGGACCCGATGTATGACCGACACTTTTGTTATTTATGCGCTATTGGAATTTAAATCGTAAGGCAAGGGGTTAAACTCCCCCAAAATCATTCGATTCGAATAAGACACCTTATTTTACGGATATTACATCGATCCGCCTGAAATGGTGACACATGACTCGTGAGCACCTAGGAATTATCCTGATACTTTCAAAATTTTGGTTTTTGAAAAAATTGTTGTAACTTAGACTAAAACGAAAATGACGTTGAGCTCACATATTTCGATCGATATACAATTATTAAAGGCTTTAATATGAGGAACGGAAGGGTCAGGACAATTGTATGACAATTTAGAACACTCTGGTAATCGAGAAACTCGCATTTTAACGGGATAAAGAGCAAAAAAAAGGGTCTTCGGCGCTGCTATGCTAAAACGATGGGAATATGAGGTCTCAGAGTGACAATTTAGTTGACACAGAAATCACAGATGGCGCAGGGGGTCCCTCTGCAGTCAATTAGGGCCTCAGAAACCATGACTGCAGGGGATTTCTGGAGTTTTACTCATCTCTCCTGGAGTTACCTTGTAAGAAGTTACCATCAAATCGAAGCATGTTGTACCTTTAAATCTTAAAAGGATATTTATTGCAAACATTCGACACGTATCTGGGCATCGCGACTTAAGTTAGGGATAAATCGATCATCCATCAATGTCAGGTACTAATCCACAAGGGAGATTCTCTTCCTCGGTTGGAAATCACGTGGGGCTCCGGATTTCCTCCTTGTGGGACACTAGAAGGCTAACGAGTAAAAAAATGTCGGAGAAAAGAGCAAGGGGAACGAGGATACTTTTACTGCACTAGAAAAGAGAATTGTTCATTACTCGGGCGGTCAGTTACTGTGGAAAACCTTCATTTAAGTTAAGTACCCCGTAATGTACTTTCTCTTTCGCTTACAATTACATGTAATGAAGTGGATTGTAAAACTACTAACGCGATATCCAGTACTTGGGGTTTACAGGGTATTCCAAAATGTGTAATAGTCCATCTCTAGGAGCACGGAATAATTTCTAAACATTTTTTCCTAATCTTTGCTAAATATCTCAAGCGACTGATTTTTAAAGATTTCTTGTCGATTTGATTCCAAGATATTTGAAATATTTCTTGAAAATCTCAATGACATATTTAGTTTCCATAATTTATAAACATATGGAGAAATTATATATTTTAACTCGTGAGCATAATAAAAATACATCTTTTACTTCACGACTATTATCGAACACTTCATTTGGTATCAAAAAACACGAGAAATTATTGTTATATTTTCGTTCCACTATTTCATTGTGGGAGCAAAACGTGCGATTTTGATTTTAGACATTTTTAAAACGTTTATAATGTATTCGGAAGATAATATTTAAAAATTACTTGTATTAAAATGAAACGAAATGTTTTGTATATCTGGGAGAAAAATATTATGTAAACACCCGGAGCTAATATTATATAAATATTATAGAGATAATATTCTAAAGTAAACGTTTTGCAATTGCTTCAAATGTCTGCAAAATATTTACAAAATTTTGGATATTCGTTAAATATATAGAAAATATACGAGAAATATTTTGTGCTACTAGGGTAAATGGAAGGGGCAGCGATATAATATCAACGTCGAGTGTCCGGAGGAAGTTAGACAGAGAGAGATCTTTTTCGTTTCTAAACTTTTTCGAAAGTACGCGAAGCGTGCAATAAAAGTCTTTTGATACACGAAGTTAAAGCGATACAGTGAATATTGCTTCAATATTTTCTACCCTTGCTCTGTAACAACTTCCGGAAACGCTCAGAGACCGAAGATGTCTCTCTAACCTCTTCCGGACATACTCTTCCTTCCATTGTCTCCGCCTCTTCTATAAACCATGTAGTTCTGACGATGTTTCATGATATGCGCATCTGGTAATTACGTCGTTATCGGGTTGGGTTTGAAGTTAAGGTGAAGTGAAATCCTCCAAGAACCTTTATCGTTGTCGGTAAAATCAGATCCTTCCGAGGGATTAAACATCTCAAATAGCGCGCCCCACTGAACACCAAACCTAACAATTACGTAACTTAAAACTAACAAACAATATACCGTTTGTTACAATATAATAATCTAACAGTTACGTAACTTAAAACTAACAAATAAAATAACGTTTGTTACAATATAATAACCTAACAGTTACGTAACTTAAAACTAACAATTAATATAACGTTTGTTACAATACAATAACCTAATAGTTGCGTCACTTAAAACCAACAAATAATATAACGTTTGTTACAATACAATAACCTAACAGTTGCGTCACTTAAAACTAACAAATAATATAACGTTTGTTACAATATAATAACCTAACAGTTGCGTAACTTAAAACTAACAATTAATATAACATTTGTTACAATACAATAACCTAACAGTTGCGTCACTTAAAACTAACAAATAATATAACGATTGTTACAATATAATAACCTAACAGTTGCGTAACTTAAAACTAACAAATAATATAACGTTTGTAAGAATATAATAACCAAACAGTTACATAACACACAACTAACTAGTTACAAGCCATTTGTTACAATGCAATAACTTAACAGTTATGTAACGTGAAGGTAACAGGTTACATAACATTTATTACTGTCCTGATATTACTGTATATATGAAGCACATATTTGTAACGAAATAGAACTGCATTGGTGGCTGTTATCTATTTTATTACATCGTTGCCATCGCCATTGTCATAATTCATCGTCAAATGTCATAAGATTAATATATGTCATGTTTTGTTTACTACTCGTATGAAAGAATGTGATTTTTATTCGTACGCGCAAATACATTATCAGTAATTGTTTGCTAGTCGAATGAAATCATAATAGTCTCTAAGTAAAATCAGATAGTTTACCATTACATAATTTCATTGAAAGTCCGATCTGTCATTTAATATCTAACTATTGCCAAGTACCAAAAAATAAAAAAATTATATCATTTTTGGATAAAATTGCGTGATTTTTTAAATTAAATATATGAAAAATTAACATTATTTTAAGGTAACTGAAATTATAACATTAATATGACATTAATATAACATGTTACATAACATGTTACCTTACTGAGTGGGAAATAATAACTAACATCTAACTTCCATGTTACTTTTATGCTACATAACATGTTAGTTTTGAAAACGTAACATTTACCCAACAGTGTTCACTGGAGCCATGTTCTTGGCGTTTGCATTTATACAGATAGTCGTCCTACCCTGAGAATTCTACAGAATGGCATATTTCATGTATTGTTTCAGTAAAATGATTATAAAGTGTTCGATGTAAAACTGAAAAAATTCCCTGGATTTGTGATTTTTAATAGTTTAAACGAGTGCAGGAGCATTTGTTGCATTCAATGGCGATTCAATTTGTCCCCGAGAACTTAAGGGGATCTGAAAGAGACGTCAAAGAGGTCTCGTTTATGAAACTTTTCTTCGAACTGCGTGTACCGAATCGTATCAAACTTTACACCTGTGAATATGTACGCTATGAGGAAGGTCCTGACACCCATGAATTTTCAATTTTCAACGAATTTGTTTATACATATTTCTGAAACTTTTTATACAAAATTAAATTTCATGCGTTTCAGGGCCTACATTAGGGCTTTCACATTCACGTTATAAAGTTTGAAACGATTTGGTACATTCAGGTCGTGGAAAAGTTTCATAAACAATAGACCTTTCGGATGCCACTTTCGCATCCCCTTAAGCACTACACGTACTACAATACATTCACCTTACACCGAGAGAAAAAGAGATGGTAAACTCAACAATTTGACATCGTTTGATTTACCATACATTATGTTACCACTTGAGTATCAAAAATGGCGTTACACCAAAAGGGTATAGACGAATTTTATTTTATCGCCGTGAATTAAATTTCATGGCGCATTTCATATCACCTTAATATGAGGCCTCTCTAGGTGGATTTAACTAGAAGTGCTCGACCTTGTAATTTTCCCTAAGAGGTGAGAACGAGAAGAACTTTTCTCGTCGAGGATCGGACGATCCAGCCGACCGTAATCCGCGCGGAATCCCAGTCGAGAAATTGCTATTAAATTGAAATTAAATTCTGCGATGTGTATTCACCGAAGAGCTGTTCACTTGGAAATTAGTGAAAACGTCTTCCTTCTTTCCGAGCCGGTTGCCTTTGATCCCATATTACAAACAACGATGCGTTTCGATATCAAGTGTCGTTCGTTCTTAAAATCCTGAGAACTTGTTGGTGATCTCAAACGATTTCCAGCGATTTCTGCTTGTAATTTTCAGCAGACTTCAACAGGATTTCAAGTGTTAAGGTGGAGTGAAACACGTCGAGGAACTTGATCGACGTCGATAAAGAAGATTTTTCTAAATGCCTACGTTGCCGACGTTCGTTCTTATATTGACAGCTGGGTTGAATTATATTGGATATTGTACCAAATAGCATACTCCACCTGTCGTTTTCGTATAATAAATATCAAAAAATCGAAGTAAAATCACCAGAAATCCCCTAGATTCATGCTTTCTGGGGCCCTAATGGACTGCAGAGGGATCCCCTGCGCCATCTGTGATTTCCAGGTCAATTAAATTTTCACTCCGAGACCTCGTATTCCCATCGTTTTAGCATAGAAACGCATACAATTCTTTTTTTGCCTTTATCCCGTTCAAATGCGAGTTTATCGATTACCAGAGTGTTCTAAATTGTTGTAAAATTGTCCTGACTCTGTCGTTTCTCATATCAGAGCCTTCGATAATTGTATGTTGATCGAAATATGAGAGCTCGACGCCATTTTGGTTCTGGTCTGGGCTGAGTTAAAAAATTCTTTTGAAAAATCCAAATTTTGAATGTGTCAAGACAATTCTTAGATTATCAGGAGTGACGTGTCAAAGTTTCGGACAGTTTGGTCTAATACCCTTAAAAAACAGTGTTGTATTCGAATCGACTGATTTGAAGGGGGTTTCACTTCACCTTAAGGTGATCGTTCCTTCACTTTAAGGTGCTTGATCGACGTCGGTGAAAAAGATTTTTCTAAATACCTACGTTGCCGATGTTTGTTTTTATATTGACAGCTGGGTCGAATTATATTGGGTATTGTACTAAATAGCACACTCCACTTGTCGTTTTCATACAATAATTGTAAAGAACTCGACGTAAAACTCCAGAAATCCGGATTCATGGTTTCTGAGGTCCTAATTTACTGCAGAGGGACTCCCTGCGCCATCTATGATTTCCGTGTCAACTAAATTTTCACTCCGAGACCTCGTATTATCATCCTATTAGCATAGCAGCGCATAAGACACTTGTTTGTCTTTATCCCATACAAATGCGAGTTTCTTGATTACCAGTGTTCTAAATTGTACAGTTGTCCTGGCACTTTCGTTTCTCATACTAGTCTTCAATAATTAGATATCGTTCGAAATATGAGAGCTCGACGCCTTTTTGGATTTGATTTAGGCTGTCAATTTTTTTTTTCGAAAATCCAATTTTTAAAAGTGTCAGGATAGTTTTTAGGTGTTCACGAGTCATGTAGCAAAGTTTCGGAGGGTTCGATCTAATACCCTAGTTGCATAGAATAATTTCTAAATATTTCTTTGTAATCTTCGCTAAATATCTCAAGCGACAGATTTTTAAAGATTTCTTGTAGATTTGATTCCAAGATATTTGAAAAATTTCTTGAAAATCTCAATGACATATTTAGTTTCCATAATTTATAAACATATGGAGAAATTATATATTTTAACTCGTGAGCATAATAAAAATACATTTTTTACTTCATGACTATTATCGGACACTTCATTTGGTATCAAAAAACATGAGAAATTATTGTAATATTTTCGTTCCGCTATTTCATTATGGGAGCAAAACGTGTGATTTTGATTTTAAATATTTTTACAACGTTTATAATGTATTCGGCAGATAATCGACATTTCCGCAATATGTGACACTGTTTTTTGGTGCATCCCCTGCAGAAACGAAATTGGACGCGCAACTTGTGACCCTGTATGTACGCGTCCAGCAATTGAAGCGAGCTCCATCCTTGTTTTCGCTCAAACTAGAAAAGCGTAATAGAGAAAGAGGGGTCCAATGGTTTAATAAAGTCTAACTTTGTTGGATTTTAGTTTCAACGCAGATACTCGAGTACATCCTATGAAATGAAATTGCACTTTCTCTTTCCAGAGATAGAATTTTTTTTTTAATTATGTCCTACACATGCTCCCCCCTCTTTTCAGAATAGGCTAATACAAGTAAATTGTATCAGAGTGGAATAATCATAATAAATAACACGGATGATTTTAATAAGAAATTATTGTTCACGCAGGAATCAAAATAAATGTTATATAACATTTTGATTTTATTCTTCTATGATAAATAATTTCTTATTCAAGTCAACGTATCTTTAGTAGCACAAAATATTTGTCCTATATTTTCTGTGTATTTAACGAATATCGTACATTTTGTAAATATTTAGCAGACATTTGAAATATTTGTAAAACGTTTACTTTTGAATATTATCTTTATAATATTTGTATAATATTAGCTCCTCGTGTTTTCATAATATTTCTCTAACTGATGTACAAAACAAGTATTTCTTAAATATTATCTGTCGAATACATTAGAAACGTTTTAAAATATCTAAAATCAAAATCGCATCTTATGCTCCCATAATGAAATTGCGGAACGAAAATATTACAAAAATCTCTCGTGTTTTTTGATACCAAATGTAGTGTCCGATAATAGTCGTGAAGTAAAAAATGTATTTTTATTATGTTCACAAGTTAAAAAATATAATTCCTCTATATGTGTATAAATTTCTTTCCGCTATTTCATGATGGAAGTAAAACTTGTGATTTTGATTTTAAATACTTATTAAACGTTTATTATACTTTCGGCAGATAATATTTAAGAACTACTTATATTAAAGTGAAACGAAATGTTTTCAATATCTATAAGACAAATATTATGAAAGTAATATTCTAAAATACATGTTTTGCGACTATTTGAAATGTCTGCTAAATATTTACAAAATGTATGATGTTCGTTAAATATACAGAAAATATAAGAGAAATATTTTGTGCTACGAGGGATGGAAACGTATTATAGAAATGTTTACATAAATGGAAATCCATACTTGCTGTTCTTTCCTGAGGAGACTTCGTCAAAACTTGGAAGGGGCCAGAAATAGTACACCTCTCGTTTCTATTTTTGACACTGACCCCATCAGTCTACTGTTTGGTCATACAACTTTAGCTATCCTATATTCCACTTTCGACATGTCGAAGTATTGATCTCTCGACGAAGATTTCCCTTCTGCTCGAAGGACTTAAGGTGAAGTGAAACACGTCGAGGAACTTGATCGACGTCGATAAAGACGATTTTTCTAAATGCCTACGTTGCCGACGTTCGTTTTTATATTGTCANTATGAGAATCGAAAGGGTCAGGACAATTTTACAATTTAGAACACTCTGGTAATCGATAAACTCGCATTTCAACGGGATAAAGGCAAAAAAAGTGTCGTATGCGCTTCTATGCTAAAACGATGGTAATACGAGGTCTCGGAGTGAACATTTAGTTGACAATATTAAAAGATAATTAAACTAATATAAAATTAAAAGATATGAAGTCTCGGAGTGAACATTTAGTTGACTCGGAAATCTCAGAGATGGCGCAAGGGGTCACTTCGCAGTCAATTGGGGCCTCAGAAACTATGAATCCAGGGGATTTCTGGAGTTTGACTTCGAATTCTTTATAATTATTGTACCGAAACGACAGGTGGAATATGCCATTTAGTATAATACCCAATATAATTCGACGCAGCTGTCAATATAAAAACCAACGTGGGCGACCTGGGTATTTAGAAATATCTTTTTTACCGACATCGATCAAGTTCATCAACGTGTTTCCGAAATCCCAGAGATGGCGCAGGGGGTCACTTCGCAGTCAATTGGGGCCTCAGGAACTATTAATCCAGGGAATTTCTGGCGTTTGACTTCGATTCCTTTATAATTATTGTACCGAAACGACAGGTGGAATATGCCATTTAGTGTAATACCCAATATAATTCGACGCAACTGTCAATATAAGAACCAACGTTGGCGACGTAGATATTTAGACAAATCTTTTTTACCGACATCGATCAAGTTCATCGACGTGTTTCACTTCACCTTAACCCTTTCTGCACGACGAACTTCATGAATGTTTAAAGGCTCACTTTCGCGATTACCTTATATTGAGTTCGGAGAATCCTTTCTAATCCGTCTTCGGTCCGTTTTCCGTTTTCCGTTTCTGGGCAACCCTCAGACATTCCCCCTTAATGGGCTATTCTCCCTCCGGGTCGTAACCGTATGTAACCATGTGAACAATCGTCTTAACTGTCGGCAAACCAATTGTGCTGTGCTCTAGTAATTGGGACAGGTTAACGCAATCAGGTGTATGGGGGAGTACAAATGCATAACAAATAAACGCGCAATATTTGGTAAGTTCACGGTAAGAATGATTTTAAAGACTTTGTTCCGCAGGATTTGTTTATCTACGAAAAGAATGTAAAATATTGTTTTAAGGTCAAGTGAAACCCCCTTCAAATCGGTCGATTCGAAGACAACACTTTTTATTAAGGGTATTAGACCAAACTGTCCAAAAGTTTGACACGTCACTCCTGATCGTCTAAGAATTGTCCTGACACATTCATAATTTGGATTTTTGGAAAAAAATGTTAAACTTAGCCCAGACCTGAACCAAAATGGCGTCGAGCTCTCATATTTCGATCGATATATAATTATCGAAGACTCCGATATGAGAAACGAAAGGGCTAGGACAATTTTACGACAATTTAAAACACTGTGGTAATTGATAAACTCGTATTTGAACGGGATAAAGGCAAAAAAAGTGTTGTATGCGCTTCTATGCTAAAACGATGGGAATACGAGGTCTCGGAGTGAAAATTTAATACACCTGGAAATCATAGATGGCGCAGGGAGTCCCTCTCCAGTCAAGTAGGACCTCAGAAAGCATGAATTCAGAAGATTTCTGGAATTTTACTTTTAACTATATAGAGACTATAAGTCAATTAGTATTTCTGTAAATCTACAAAATATAAACTTGTCAATGGTAGATTCGCCTTCGGTAATTTCACCTCCTACGTTATTATTAAAACTCTCTGCTGCGGTGTAATACTGCGTAATCGGTCGCGAATGTAGTAAAATTACAGCATTGAATTTTGATATTATCATGAATTGGAGCGATTTGTAAATTGAAAGACTGCAAAATAAACGGAAAAAATGAAAGAAATAGTTCAGAAGGCCCCTATGTGTAGCTTATGTATGGTGAAAGGTTCAGGTTAGATGACTGAGTGAGCGAAGAAGATTGGGCCAGAGGGAGGGATAAAGGAGGATAGGGAGGGAGAGAGAAGTTAATTACCTCGGATTAATTTGAAACTTCGTACAGTTACGTATCCTTGGCCACTGATCACGAATATGATTGTGAAAATTGCAATAAAAAAGCGTAAATGTCATTTCTAATGTGCAAATGGCCGCCTTTCAATTATTTGTACATTATTTCTATTAACATCAGGAAACTCGGGTAGAGTTTCGCTCCAAATATTAGAATTACACGCGAACAGAACTAACAATAAGTACTTAGCACCAAACTTCGGCACTTCGGTTTCATAGTTATTTATTTCTCAGTTAAGAGAATTTATCACGGAGCTATGTTTAACATAATTAAAGTATATTCCGTCTGGTACTTCCTCTGGTAATTTTTTTGAACGATTTCTCCGCGCCCTCCGCTATCTGCTAATTTGAAAGTACTCAAATTCACGTTTCACTCGATCAATGAGTTCATCCCTTTCTCCTTTCTGATTTGATCGACTCATAGATGGTGAACCACCGGTATAATTTCGTGGTGCCATCTCATGTTCCATGGGGTTGCTGTTAGGGACGCTATGGTAATACGGTGGTCCCAATAAACTCGTCGGGTGCCACACAAAGCGTGGCCTGTCAAAACGTCAAAGACGAAAAATCAATCAGAACCGCGCTTTACGTCATGCTTCACTTTCGCTGCAAATCTTATTGATTTTTATACTTGACGCACCGCACTATAACCTTCAATACACTCAGTGACCCTCCAGCCATAAGTGCTACCTCCTGTGTATCGTGACAAATGGATGATTTTCAGGTCAGCAAATTTCGTTGGAATATTTAAAGCAAACATACGTGCCGTTTTCTGGGCGCTGCGACAAATCAATGAATTTTCAGGTTAACAAACATCGGTGACATTTTCAGGTTAAACGTCCGTGATACTTTCAGGAAAAAATGCATAACATCTTCAAGTTCATCATCCATGATATTTTCAGGTTAAACATTTCATTCATTGTTGAAATTTCCTGGTTACTTATCACTATCCAAACAGTTTCGATTAGAGGCATTATCGATATTTTACAGAAAAATATACAGTTTTTCTTCGATAGTAAATAATACAATCATCGATTGACACTTTTAATTTGGTACTTTATTTAAATCGATCCTTTCAAATTGATGCTTCGCTTGTATTAATATTGAATTATACAGTTAATTCAAATCATTCTATTGATCCCAAATTATTTTATCATTTAATTTCAGACTTTCATAGTTTTAACAGTGACAGTTCCGTATGTAACTGTTATCGATACATTCAAGTTGATGTGATTTTTTTTAGGGGACTGTATTGAACCGTCTGAAACTTTGACACATGACTCGTGAGAACCTAGCAATTATCGTGACACTTTCAAAATCTGGATTTTTGAAAAAAATTCTTTAACTTATCCGAGACCAGAACCAAAATGGCGTCGAGCTCTCATATCTCGATCGATATCCAATTATTGAAGGCTCTAATATGAGAAACGAAAGGGTCATGACAATTGTACGACAATTTAGAACGCTCTGGTAATCGATAAACTCCTATATGAACGAGATAAACGCAAAAAAAAAGTGTATTTGAGCTTCTATGCTGAAACGACGGTAAGAGACGGTGTACGAGGTCTCGGAGTGAAATTTTGGTTGACACGGAAATCACAGATGGTGCAGAATGTCACTCGGTAGTCAATTAGGGCCTCGGAAACCATGAATCCAGGGAATTCGATTTCTTGATAATTATTATACGAAAACGACAGGTGGAGTATACCATTTAGTACAATACCCAATATAATTCGACACTGCTCTCAATATAAAAACGAACGTCGGCAGCGTAGGTATTTAGAAAAATCTTTCTTACCAACGTCGGGCAAGTTTCTCGACGTGTTTCACTTAAAATTAGCCTTAAGGTGAAGTGAAACACCCTTCAAATCAGTCGATTTGAATACAACACTCTTTTTTAAGGGTATTAGACCAAACCGTCTGAAACTTTGACACATCACTCCTGATCATCTAAGAATTGTCCTGACACATTCAAAATTTAGATTTTTTAACCAAATTTTTTAACTCACCCCAGACCAGAACCAAAATGGCGTCGAGCTCTCATATTTCGATCAATATACAATTATTGAAGGCTCTGATATGAGAATCGAAAGGGTCAGGACAATTTTACAATTTAGAACACTCTGGTAATCGATAAACTCGCATTTCAACGGGATAAAGGCAAAAAAAGTGTGGTATGTGCTTCTATGCTAAAACGATGGTAATACGAGGTCTCGGAGTGAAAATTTAATTGACCTGAAAATCACAGATGGCGCAGGGTATCCCTTTGCAGTCAATTAGGGCCCCAGAAAGCTTGAAACCAGAGGATTTCTGGAGTTTTACTTCGATTTCTTGATATGTATTGTACGACAGGTGGAGTACGCCATTTGGTACAATATTCAATGTAATTCAACACAGCTGTCAATATAAAAGCGAACGTCGGCAACGTAGGCATTTAGAAAAATCTTCTTTATCGACGTTGATCAAGTTCCACGACGTGTTTCACTTCACCTTAAAGGGCTGAAATCCAAAAGACTACAGAATACAGAAGTTGATTCACGCTTCGGCGGCAATCCTACCCTCGCAACTGTGATTCGCAGAGCCGACCTCTCGTCGACAAAATCGCATCCATTTTCATTGAAACATGGATCAGGTAGCGGACTCGCTTCTGGGATCCCAAAGGGTGCCAGCCGAATTTCAGCGCCCAACTTGGTGATGTCCCTTTCCTCGTACGTTCGGCTAGCCATCATCTAGTCGGAGATGGGGTGGCTTTTGGCCGCGGAGGAACTGGAAAGGGAGCAAACTACTAAAATAATACGCGTTACGTAAAACTTCGCTTAAGAAGGAGGAAATTCGAGGTACATAAACAAGACCTTAGCTCGCACGCGCAATAGTCCTTCGCTCGGGAACCCGCAAAACCCACCTCCACGAGACGGCGGGAGGAAATTAACGTGGAAGCCCCGTGGTGTTACGCAGTCTCGCGGAAGACCAGTAGAAAGCCATCGGATTCGCTTTCGGAGAACTAACTCCTCAGGAAGCCCCCTTACCGACCGCGAATCGGACTCTAACCACTCAACGGAGCACTGGCGTCAAGGTGAGATCCACATCCACATCCACCCTGCTCCCACGATGCCACCGGTGTTCCGGGTTCTCCTATTCGCTACTGAGGGCCTAAGCCTTGTGAACGCACCGCGGTCGGTCCGGTCAACTCCGCTACTCCCTTAAGGGTCCGGAAAGGTCTATACTTCCTAAAAAACGACCTGATGGACAGCTTCTTTCGGCACGACGCTTCCGCCTCGTGGGGGTACCAGCCTTGAGCCCCAAAAACTCCCGTGGCCTCTCAGCCTCCCCCGTACCGCGGAGGTCCTCGGCCCAAGAAGGACATTGCTTTGAAAAGTAGAGGCGGCTCCACGGTCCACCATGTTAATGTTGATGTGCTAGCGGGTGGACCTTCACGTTCCTAAGATACCTAGAATCATAGATCCTCAACAGCATTCCGCTGGTCCCGAGGGTTAAGGGGATGTGAAACACGTCGAGGAACTTGATCAACGTCGATAAAGAAGATTTTTCTAAATGCCTACGTTGCCGAAGTTCGTTTTTATATTGACAGCTGGGTCGAATTATATTGTGTATTGTGCCAAATGGCATATTTCACCTGTCGTTTTCGTACAATAATTATAAAGAAATCGAAGTAAAACTCTAGAAATGCTCTGGACTCATGCCTTCTGGAGCCCTAATTGACTGCGGAGGGACCCCCTGCGCCATCTGTGATTTCCAGGCCAATTAAATTTTCACTCCGAGACCTCGTATTACCATCGTTTTGGCATAGAAGCGCATACAACACTTTTTTTGCCCTTATCCCGTTCAAATGTGAGTTTATCGACTATCAAAGTGTTCTACATTGTCGTAAAATTGCCCTGACCCTTTCGATTCTCATATCAGAGCCTTCGATAATTGTATACTGATCGAAATATGAGAGATCGACGCCATTTTGGTTCTGATCTGGGCTGAGTTAAAAAATTCTGTTGAAAAATCCAAATTTTGAATGTGTCAGGACAATTCTTAGGTGATCAGGAGTGATGTGTCAAATTTGTGGACAGTTTGGTCTAATGCCCTTAAAAAGAAGTGTTGTATTCGAATCGACTGATTTGAAGGGTGTTTCACTTCACCTTAATCCGTCAGTCCCAGGCCCGCTTTTCTACCTCGGCTTAACGGTTGCTCAACCATAGTTTGTGCAAATCTTAAGGGACTTTGAAAGCATACTCTAGCTCTTCGATATCTGCGGCAGCTGCATGGTAAATACACGCTGTCTTCCCTGTCTTCGCCGTATAACCTGGCTTGTTCACGCATGTAGACCCAAAGGACTGCGTGTCCAGTGCTTTGACTATAAAAATATGGACTACTAGCTACCAATTTCACACAGGTTGTTAGGATTCCAACGCCATCGTGGACCAAGAACTAACGATTCCGTATACCACGCTGTTCTAATTTAAATTCTCAATTAAATAGATTCGCGTTTAATTAAGGAAAATGAACCGCTACTGCATGGTTAAACACTGGCATAGCACAAAATATCAGAGTAAAAATAGAAAGAAACACGCAAACATATTATTTTAAGGCAAGAGATTAACCGATCACATCGAATTAATTGATATCATATTTATAAACAACTAACTTTCCCTCTCCGTGTGACGAAAAGCTTTGAAGTGAAACTGAAAATATTTGTATCATAAAATATTTGAATTAGGTATACGTGGAATAGCATTGAGAGTAAGATTCCACAACTAATCGATAAAAATATTTTCGTTTTAAATTTCGGGACATCTTCCCGTTGTGAACTCGAATGGAAATGCATACAGGTTAAGTTCTTCCAAATGCAGCTTATCTTTTAGTATCTCCTTGACTTAAAGAACCGGCCCCTTAGATTACGTTATCTCGATCGAAATAATTATGTTTGAATTTCCTCCCTTTTTGGTCCAAGACTAGGGCCTACCCCACGGTTCATGTTGGTGTCTCTTTTCGTTCTGCATGATAAAACACGAACTGCTAGCAGTCCATACCTATATGGTCAAAGATCCAGGGAGAAGACCAATCGCTTGTTTGAGCTTGCCTTCCTTCGTCGTCAAAAGTTCCTCGGCTCCACTTGGCGTTGGTGTCCACATTAGTAACTTGGCTTTTGAGCAAGTGGTGTACGTTTTCCAACGGTTCAGATGGATCCGCTCTAAGAAATCTCTAATTAGCCATATGCCTTCCGCAAAAAAAACTCATATGATCTGTCTCATCGTTGCTTCTAGAATTCCCTTTTTGTCCAGGTCATCCACCACATCATTGTCTTGTATTCCTTGGTGTCCGTGGAATGGGGTAACAAAGCAACCACCGCGTGGTGTCCCGCGTAATGGTTACTTTGATGTCTTGCCATGATGGTTACTTTGATGTTTGTCATGATGGTTACTTTGATGTCTCGTCATGATGGTTACGTTGATGTCTCGTCATAATGGTTACTTTGATGTCTTGTCATGATGGTTACTTTGATGTCCTGTCATGATGGTTACTTTGATGTCTCGTCATGATGGTTACTTTGATGTCTTGCCATGATGGTTACTTTGATGTCTTCATGATGACTACTTTGATGTCTTGTCATGATGGTTACTTTGATGTCTTGCCATGATGGTTACTTTGATGTCTTATCATTGATGGTTACTTTGATGTCTCGTCATGATGGTTACTTTGATGTCTCGTCATGATGGTTACTTTGTTTCATAGTAACCATCACAACTTTGTTTCTATCCTACATGCATCCACATACCACAGACAATTTTGTGGTGGCTTTTGCAAGCGCGTATGGCTGACGCATATCATATATACCGCCTGACATATCGTCTATAGACTTACAAGTCTGCCCTGTGTTTTAGAGACAATGACGATAAAGTACACGATTCTAATAATTTAAACTGCTAAATCTCCCCGTGCGTATAAGAGATCGGAGACTGAAAAATTAAAAAAAGATCCTGATTTTTTTATGGATTTTTTGAGTTGGTCGAACGTTCATTTCTTTTTTATAGCAATGGCGAAAATGTATTTCCATTTCCCCCACTCTTGAAATCTTGATCGTTGACGTATAGACCTCTGTATCGTCTCGCTCAAGCTCAAAAGCTCAGGGCGCGATTCTCTCAACACTCGACGCTAGGAGTTTCTCGCTCAAAAATGTATTTACCTCGAAACTCAGCCGAGTTTCTTGTTTGATCGAGCTTCATTTGCGATTCTAAGCTTTCAAAAGCGTAAAACAAGCACAATATGCGCGGGCGACGCTATGTTGATTTTAGTCCATGATAAATAAAACACTTTTCTTTTATAAAAATGAAGTTTCATGAGTTTTAGGACCTAGTGTAAAACCTCCATACTTCTGTAAATATTTTAATTTTTGTTTATTAATGATTAAAACCAATAATTTAAAAGCAATATTGTTTGAAATTTTGCAAGAGAAATACTAATATATCGTACATTGTTAAATTCGTCTTTATTAATACTTTAATAGAATTAAATAAAAAGTACATAGTTCCATTATAAAACATTGATGACTTCGGTAACTCCTGAGAGAAATGACCTTGGAACAATGTCTTTCTTGCTTCAGATGTGGTTGCAATACCCTTCAAGTTTTGTTACACATATTTTCACATATTTACAAATTCAATGCAATCCCATGTGGAACTTTCAATCTTCTGCCTATACTGAGCATGGTTTCAACATTGGGCCAATATTGGTAATTGAGCCTCGCCCGATTATCTTGGCCCAATGTTGAAAATACCATCCTTATATATTAGGGCCGATATCGGTATTACATCTTTAGCCTAAAAATAGCCGATGTTTGGAAATAGATTCAGCGAATATAGGCCCGAGTGTCGGACCAACATCGACAAGTGCATCAGTTTTATGGAAAGCCAACCCTCGGCAAACGATTGGACCAATATAGGACGAAATGTTGGTCCAACATCGACAAATGCATCAGTTTCATAAAAAGCCAACCCTTGGCAAAAGACTGACCCATTCGAAAACCACATATGTAGGAACATCGGTTTCCCATCAATGCTAACCATGGTTTAAACATGGACCAATATTGGTAATTGAGCGTCGCCCGATTATTTTGGCCCGATGTTGAAAATACCGTCGGTACAAGTTAGGGCCGCTATCGGCATTACGATGTTTTTTAACACGCTCGTATGCATTCATTTTTCTTTATAATCGTTGCAAACCAAACCTAATTTATTCCTATTTTTCGGAGTCCCGTCAGTAGATCGGTTCTAGGTTACACCTTTTTTCAGAAGCACGTCTCGGAAACTGCGGCCCACTGTCGTTCTACTTGGCATTTGCCGCCATTAGTTCCAGAGAGATCGGTAGATGGCATTCGTGTCTTTGGAATATCTTGCAAATGGCATGGTTAGTAGTAAGTTTGTATATAAGGCCTGCCATCGTTTTCGAGATTTAAGTCATAATGCTGTACTGGTTTATTGTTTCGGATGCCCATACTTAACTTTAAACCACATTGTTCCTCATTACCGCCACAGTGAAGCCGAAGGAGAATGGGAACTGAAGAAATCTCCACGTATACACCCGCACAATGCACATGTACACCTACCACACCTTGGAAACATGTACCACTAATTAAAATAAGACCATGTAACAATAATCTCACTAATACACAAATATAACAAACGTTATCACCACAAAATTAATTTTTCATACCATATTGGCCCATATTGGCCATCATAGCCAATATTGGCCCAATCCCGGCTCAGCATTGGTTCAACATTGGCCCGAGTCTAGGCAAATCATTCTACCTTGGGTATTCTACCTTTAAGAAATATTGGCCCAGTGAAGGCAAATTAGATCGGACAATACTCCGCTGATGTTATCATTTCCACAATGGGTCAGGCTGGGCAGCCAAGATTGGACCAACCATTTTCGCCATTGGACCAATATTCCGCCGATGGTAAATTTCTACGTGGGAAACTATTCAGGTGTTTGGCTTTAAGTGGACCACTCAATATAGAATGCTACGTTCAGAACCTTCCACAGTTTTCTGTTGGTGGTAATGATCGTCTACCCTGGAAAACGAATAACCCGAAAAAAGCTAGACAACGTAATTATGTAAGAATTCCATTTGCCGTTGTAGGGTATTTTCGGAAGAGATCGACCACCTTTTTTTATTAAAAACGTCTTATTTTCGTGGAAACCAGAGACTGATTAATGAACCAAAAGGCAACATAATGATTACTAATTGCAGTTTAAAAAAACAACATAAACTCTACAAAAACAGAACCTGACATTAATATTTAGTTACAGAGAACAAACCTCAGCGGTTCAAATAACTTATCAAGGGTCAAATGTGTTTTGATCTCAGCTCATGGAATTTTTTCGAATGCACAATCGTAAAAAATCCTAATTTGAAACAAGCATTCGTATAATTGCTTCAGGTGGTAGTTACCACTCCGAGGGATTTTTTTCCGCAAAAAAGCCGATACATGTATCACCAAATTTTCGTTCCCCTTCGAAATGGATACGATTTCATTTGTATAAAGTGATTACTCTACCCCGGAGGGTTAGCGAAAGAGATGTATGGGGTAGTTCACCCCTTCAAAGTGGTCCGACAAAAAAGCCCAAAGTGCATTTATACATGTATGCCCCGAGGAATAATTGTTACGTTCTAATCGAAAGGGTACTTCTTTGCGAAACTGCCAAATAACCCTTTGCAGGGTTGGATTTTCAGGCTAATATCACTCATTAAAACCGTTTCACGGCAGATATAAGAAATGCGTGTCCCTTATAACTGTATGAACTGCAAAATATTAAAAGTAGGACGAAATCAGGGGGGGCACTAAAATACCTTTCCTTATATGTCTTGAGATCCAAAATGGCGTCGCGGTCTCATATTTCGATCAACATCCAATTATTGAAGGCTCTGATGTGAGAAACGAAAGTGCCAGGACAATTGTACAACAATTTAGAATTCTTAAGTAATCCAGAAACTTGCACGTGAACGCATAAACGCAATAGAAGCTAAAAATGTCTTATGAGTATCTATGCTAAACCGAAGATAACACGAGAACTAGGAGAAAAAGTTGAATTGACCCTGAAATCACAGATGGCACAAAGTGGCACATTATAGTCAATTAGGGCATCAACAACTACGAATCTAGTAGACTTCTGGTCCTGTACATAGATTTTTGTATAAATATGGCACGGAAACAACCCATGAAGTATATCATTTACAATTTGACACAACTGTTAATATAAATACGGACGTCGGTAACGTAGGTATTTCGAAAAATCTATTTGAGCGACATCAATTACATTTCTCGACGGGTTTTATGTCACATTAATAAGTCGTATTCTTTCTTTATTTTAAATCGCATAAATTACTGTATTTTTGGCCTCCCAACTCTAGGGATATCCCTTAATGTTTAAATTAAATGCATGGGTTATTTCAGGCGGTGGTTCGTCTCTCCCGGAATGACCTTTAATAAATTCAACAAACATCCTAGAAAAATACACATTCTTGTAGTGAATTCAAATGAGATCGCGGAAGGTCGAAGCTACGCGTGTACGTGTGTATGAAAAGTACCGCACAAATGGAGGGCTGATTTCCCGAGCACAAAAAATAGCGGGTAAATCGAGAGACTGTATTTCCGCCTCGCCGATCGATAGCTTCTAAGCATGCATGTGGTAGGATCCCGGAGAGAAATACAATCACGGGAAGCCATTGTCGATGACAATAATAGTCCGGAAAATGTGTTCACTAATCCGAGTCGTTCCCTCTTCCTGTGTCTGATCCTTTCTCCACGTCCTGCCCCTTGACTGTATTCCTGGCGGGGAATGAAGACGAAACGACCCGGCTCGACTTCCCCGATGCTCCATCAGTGTCTGTTCGGGGACTCGAGGTGCCCGTCAATCGTTTTCCCGGCAATCAGCGACGTCTACGCTCGATAAATGAATGTGGATCTATCCCCGGAGGTTCCTGTTTCATACCGAAGTTCCATTGAAAGTTTCGCATTAACGTCCCGAGAGAAAAACCTAGTTAAATTACCTACTTTTAGCTATATTTCGTACACGGAAAACAATTATTTCGTTACAATTACTATAGTAACATGGTTAAAACATCGTGGGAAGTAAAACCACACAAATGGTGAAATGGACCACATGGAATGGTACCGTATCCATGGCGCTGTTGTTAAAGGTGCAGGAGTGATCACCATTTGCAATAGTAATATTAACTACAGGAAAAGGTTACAATACGCACTGGAAAATGGAAGTTTTATCTGGGAGCATTAACCACATATTATAATAAGGTTATACACGTTGCAAGGTTATTCTAAACTTGCCTATGCGATTGCAGAAAGAATGGTTTGGCCCCATTAGTTTCCGCAGCGCCGCCGGGGGGCAAAACTTTTCGCAGGCGATGCAAATTGCTAGTGTACATATAAGACTCGTTCCTATTCCTTAAGTTTAAATTACAATGACTCTATCCTTTCCCGAAGAAGAGGAAAAAGGGAAGTGATCGTTGAGGAACCACATTTTTGAGCATCAAACGATATTTTACTCCTCGAGGTAGATATGGTTGGGAATCCTGTCAAAAACGTAAGTATAGCGTTCGTAATCATAATAATCGAATTTTTTATGTCGACGGTAAATTTTTTAATGGATATTCCCAACTATACACAATATCGGAACAACTTGTTCCTTGTAGTTATAATGCATTGACCAAATTGTGAAGTGACCCTTCCTGTGTTCTTTTTACTATATCCCAGGCACCGCGAAACGTGGAATATCCGTAAATTAATCCTATATAAATGTTTATTGAACGTATGTAAGATATATATAGATAAGGCTCCAAAATACTAACTAAATCTTTCAGAAACCATTATCAGTACTGTAAAACATGACAGTACTTTATAATTATACATTCAGGCCCGGAAAAGGGTGAAAAGGTTTATCCGCAAATTTGAGGTGTATGATGTGGATAATACATATTCTGTAGATACTTTTAGACCCAAAGTTTGGATGCAATAGATGGCGCCGTTGTCGATTAGGGTACCAAAGATTATGAATTCAGGGATTTCTTCAGTTTTATTTTTTTGCATCTCTTTATAATTATTCTAATGAAACGACTTCTAGATAATGCCATTCCATACAATTCTCATTGTATGACGACACGACTGTCGACATGAATATAATTGTCAGCAGCTTGGCGCGCTATTTCAGGTGATATAACAATTAACAAATGTCTCTACCGAATACTTTTTACATCACCTTAATGTAGTTGGAAAGAGCCTTTACAAATTAAAGGTCATCGAGAAAGCTTACGAAGACTCCAATAGATATTCCATCCTGTTACCGCCTACGCTCCAATCTCTTCAATGCCTCTCCTTTACTATTTAAATCCAGGGTGAACCGAGTCGGAAGAAACATCCATTGGCTCCGATTGAATCCAATTGAATTGAATAATGGTTAGGAGTAGTCCCCGTATTATTCAAATGTAAATTGCCTTTCGAGTAAGCAATTATCTTTTGAAACCAGAGTATCTCACAATTAGGTTGATGGAAAAGTGCATTGTTCGATTAGACACGAATTTAGCAACTCGCAGAATGGCTATTTAAGGTGATATCAAAGAGTCAGCCTATATACAGGGGGTCCCATTTAAAAAATACACCTGAATTATTCCTAAATGAGCGTGGTAATCGAAAAATGTTTCGAACGCGAATTATAGGTTATGGAGGGGGAAAGCTTATGGAAAGAAAATTTTCTGCATAACTGCTTATGTTTTTAAGCTATGTGCTATGCGTCAATTTTATTAAATGGCAACAGTAAATGTCATCCCTCTAAAAGTTCGGCTTGATGAGACAATTTCGACGGTATCATTTGTTATATCATTTTCATCATTTTCAGGCGAAGTTTTACATAAAAACTTAACAAAACGAAACAACGATGTAAATTTTTAATCATCGCGATACACTTAGAAACAAACACAATGCACATCTCTGACTACGTCATTAGGTACTTACTGCCCTAGTAGCACAAAATATTTGTCCTATATTTTCTATATATTTAACGAATATCGTACATTTTGTAAATATTTGCCAGACATTTGAAATATTTGCAAAACGTTTACTTTGGAACATTATCCCTATAATATTTATATAATTATTAGCTCCAGGTGTTTTCATAATATTTTTCTACCAGGAACACAAAATATTTCGTTTCATTTTAATACAAGTTTTTTTAAATATTATCTGCCGAATACATTATAAATGTTTTCAAAATATTTAAAATCAAAATCACACGTTTTGCTCCCATAATAAAATAGCGAAACGAAAATATTAGAAAAATTTCTCGTGTTTTTCTATACCAAATGAAGTGTCCGATAATAGTCGTGAAGTAAAAAATCTTTTTTTTTTATTACATGTTGATAAATTAAAAAATATAATTTCTATATATGCTTATAAATGATTGAAACTAAATATGCCATTGAGAATTTCAACAAATATTTCAGATATCTTCAAATGAAATCTACAAAATATCTTAAAAAATCTGTCGCTTGAGATATTTAGCAAAGATTACTAACAAATATTTAGAAATTATTCCATGCTACTAGGGTGGTGATAAAAAGAAAATCAATGGGGCACAAAATCATATCAATAATTACGCATAAGGCTGTAACCATAATGGTAAATTGACTTCCGGTGTAGCCGCAGCGATGCAAGTGACGTTAGGGTGTTACAAAAATTCAGCTGTACGCATTGCAAAAATAGTTAGTCAAATCGGCTGGAAAGTGAGAAAATTGAAAAAGCATAACAACTGACTCGTAAGTAAAAAGTATCAGAAAATCAGGGTGACAAAGAACGCGTTACAAAACAATGGGACGCAAATCTTTGACTGACACCCAACCATAAGACATGTTTGTGTCAAAATTCATCAGTGTGACAAAAAACACGTTACAAAACAATGGGACACCAATTCTTGACTGACCCCCAACCATAAGACATGTTTGTGTCAAAATGCATGGGGCCGAGTTCCTTCTGTCGGGGAAAAGTGATGAAAACGGTAGAACATAGAATGTGAAAAAAGGGATGATAAAGAACCGATGAGGACAAAGAGATAGAGGCTGGAGTTTAGGCTTTTGAAAGGGAAAAGAGAAGTTACAGGGCAAACACAATGTGGAGTTGGATCGGGCCTCTATTTCGTCGACGTCGCGACGGCCATTTAGGAGTGAACGGGTCAACCTCGAACAGGGTTGGGTAATTCCCCATTTTTCCAATTTTTTCACGTATATTACGTTAACAAACTAGTTTACCGGAGAAAATCATAGAAAACCAGGAGATTACGTTTCCAACATGAAGAATGCCATACATGGACGACATGCAGTATCGGCTAGGTTATAAACGTTTTTTAACACATATGTAAACACGGAAATATGTTAAGGAACAATTCATTCATTTGGCGCTTGTATTCAAAATTCCTTAGTCTTACGTTTTCAATATGGCGGATTCCACATATTCATGATATATGTATTCGCAAGGTTAACGTCTTTTAGCGCATATGTAAATGTATAAAAATTGTCAAGGAATGATTAATCCAGCGCCTGTGTTTAAAATTCTTTCGATTTAACCCAGTTTAATGTGAAATTTCTCCCTGGATTCATTATTTTATTTTTAGAAATAAACGTGCATTATATAATTTACGCTCACGTAGAAAACTATAGACGTACTATACGCTGTAATATACGCGGAGAAAATCACTTATATTACATGACGTATTATTTTTACCTAATCCTGACCACGAAGCTTTTTTCTGAAATTATTCCGTCTTACGGGAAAGAATAGCCGAGATGTTTTTCTTAATTATCTCGGTTAATTATTAAAATCCCTAAGACCTGCGCCCGACAGTATCATATTTCTAAAGAATAATTATTTCTTCTGGAAGAGTATTGATTCGTATTAATATGAACGTTTTCGTATTTGTAACGAATTAAAGTTATATATCTTCAGGAAATTCAGGAAACCTTTAGCAAATCCTAATTATAAAAAAGACTTTGATAATATAAGTTCCCGAGCATTTAAAATTCATAAAAGTGGACGTTTTGATAACGGAGTATTGCGTGGCTTTAGAAATGATATGCATCACCGTGGCGTGAAATTATTTAACCATTAATGCAAAGTGCCTCTTTAACGGACAATTATCATTTGAAAACAGAGACTCCGGGTGCTGATAAAGTACCGGGATATTGTGTTAAACGTAGTTGTAATAACTCGTTCAATGACCATTTAACGGTTCCCTGCATTAGTAAACGTGAAGCACATAATTAATTTTAATGAATTAGTAGGTGTTTGACCAACACCATGTAATAATTTCACATTACCGGGTAACTTCATGGAGTATTAAGGTGTTATGAAAGGGTCATTCTACCCGGTGAAAAGAGGTATCGGAAATTGTAGAATTTTCTACAATACCGTATTGTAAAATGACAAAATTGCTAAATGTATCGTTGTTGACGCAAGTTACATTGAAATGGTCGCTAGTCATATGTTGCAAATTAGTATACGGAAGTGGAATTATTCTAATGGACAGAGTTGCGATGTTGGATGCTAAACCGGATAGGAATATATATTAAAATATTATATATTAACCCTTATCACTGTAAGAATATTAGAAGTGTATTAGAAGTCAGCAGCATTACTACCGGTTGAAGTGATCAGGGTTAATATATTATTACATTAATACTGTACAGCGATCACGTGTATCCAAGTCGCCAGGTATAGATACTTCATAAGTATAAAAACTTACTATGCATGTTTACATTTTTCTACGGTAGAATAGTATAATTTAAAATCTCAACGGATACCATTTCCAGACAGTGTAGTAATTTTCAATTAAAAACGAATGACGAAGCCGTAATTATTACCAAGTTTACGTAACGATTGTAGGATCGGGACTCCCCCATCGTAAGTGAGAATAAATAGGGTTCGAGAAGAGTACCATCGGAGAGCTAACTATATGTCTGTAGTCCTGGCCCGGTCACCCGAAAGTCCAACACTTTTCGGCAACACCTACGCTGGGGGCTGCATTCGGGTGTCTGCGGGGTAGCAGCCTTTCAGGCGTCCTCTTCGCTATTCCTTCTGTTCGGGAACGCGCTTGATTGGCTGAGCTTCACTTACAAGGAAACATTCACAAGTGTCCGCCCCCGATCTTATTGATTTTCATATATGTTGAAGAACATAAAAATCTAAGAGACACGTGTTTTTTTATATCTGCAATGGTTCACATTTAAGGGGCGAAAGAACCCCCTAAAGTTTGGTGATAATTCAATTTTTATAATAATTTTCGTAGAAGCAGAGGTGGGATTTCGACGAAACTTGGTATAAACATATTCCGTATAAGGACGGTGGAAACATAATATTGTCCAGCAATGCTACACCCCCCCCCAAGGGGGTGAACTACCCTTCAGGCAACATTTTTTGTAATATCTAATAAACAAGCACTCCTACTTAAGTTCCACTTACGCGTTGTGATTGTTCACAAAACATGAAGAATCCGTGTTTTTTGCTTTTTACCAATAAACATTTACACATCGGTTGTAAACAATGAATGTAGGTGGTATACGGGTATATTCCGAGTAGCTTAATTAGGTTATATCGTGACCAATTCATTGGACATAAATCTTGTGAACGTGCTAATTCCTCAAAATGTCGTTGGTTTTCATAATATGCAATTATTTACGAATATCGCTAATTCCATTTTCGTAAAAACAGTAAAAATTCAATTTTACCGTTTCACCAAGGAAATTGTATTACTAGCTGGAAACGGGTGATGACTGCGTCATCGGATCTGTTGCGAAACTATTTTAGTCTCTTAAACTTTATTTTAAATTTATTTATAAATAATTGCATGTTATGAAAACCAACGACATTTTGAGGAATTAGCACGTTCACAAGATTTATGTACAATGAATTGGTCACGATATAACCCAATATAGCTAGTCGAAATATACCCGTATACCACCTACATTCATTGTTTAAAACCGATGTGTAAATGTTTATTGGCGAACAGCAAAAAAACACGTATTTCTTCATTTTTTGTGAGCAATCATATGGCGTAAGTGGAACTTAAGTAGGAGTGCTTGTTTAATAGATATTACAAAAAAATGTCGTCTGAAGGGTAGTTCAACCCTTTGGGGGGTTGTAGCATTGCTGAACAATATTGTGTTTTCACCGTCCTTATACAGAATACGTTTATACCAAGTTTCGTCGAAATCCCTCCATTGCTTCTATGAAAATTATTATACAAATCGAATTTTTGCCAAACTTTGGGGGGTTGTTTCACCCCTTAAATGCGGACCATTGCAGATATAAAAAAACACGTGTCTCTTAGATTTTTGTGTTCTTCAACATGTATGAAAATCAATAAAATCTGGGGCGGACACTTGGGAATGTTCCCTTGTTAGTTATTACAGGAAATGTATGTACTGTAGGAAAAAAATAGTACAGGACATCTTGACTCCTTTTTCAACAAGGATAGCGCTGTATAAACCCTGATGAGTTCTGTTACCCCCTGTATATAAAAATGTCAAAATATTTATAAAACTTTTCTGCAAATTGGGCGCACCGAATCATTTGAACCTTGACGTTCTTCCTTAGGGTCTGCACAATCAGTACGTGATTATACAGACCCTACGGAAGAATGACACGCGCATTAAATTCCACTGATCTAAAAAATCCTTGGTTCCAGTGTAGGATAAATGAAAAAAATTCAATTAAGGCGATATGAAAGGCGCCAAGAAATTTAATCGACGTCGATAAAATAAAATTCATCGGTACCCTTTTCGGCGGTAACACCATCAAGAGACGCGGTCGAGTCTCGTACCAAGTATCGAGTAAAATCGATGGTACAGTTGCGGGCATGAATGCCCTCCCTGCGAGTATGGTGCCATCAGTACACGATGGAAGGCATTCATGGCCGACAGTGTGCAGCTGCGCAGCCGACAGAAAACTCTTTACTCGAGCAAACTCTTACGCTATAGGCCGAATATGGCGTCTTCAGGGAATATGATGGACGTGAAGAAATTTGATCGACGTCGGTAAAAAAGATTTGTGTAAATATCTACGTTGCCGACGTTCATATTTATATTGACGGCCGTGTGGAATTACATTAGGTATTGTACTAAGTGGCATAGTCTGCATGTCGTTTCCGTACAATAATCGTAAAGGAATCCAAGTAAAACTCCAGAAATACCCTGGATTCACGGTTTTTGATGCCCTAATTGACCGCGGAGTGCCACCACGCCCCATCTATCATTTCAGTCGCAACTACATTTTCTCTCTGAGACCTCGTGTTACCGTTGTTTCAGCATAGAAGCGCATAAGACACTTTTTTTACCTTTATCCCTTTCGAACGCGAGTTTCTCGATCCCTAAAGTGTTCTCCATTGTTGTACCACTGTCCTGACACTTTCGTTTCTCATAACAAAATCTTCAATAATTATATATCGATCGAAATATAAGAGTTCGACGCCACTTTGGTTTTAATCTGGGCTGAGTCAAACTTTTTTTTCCAAAAAAGAAACTCCAAATTTTGAAAGTGTCGGGACAATTATTAAGAAATGTTCCTCTGTAATGGCCACTGAATTCCCGGTAAGAGGGCTGGAATTGATCATTTTAATTCCAGTGAATACCTGATTTTTCCTTTGCCCTTTATTCCATTGACGATAAAAGAAAGAAGCAAAATCTAATTCCTATCGATTTACTCTGAAAAATAGAGGGGAACGGGATTCAAAGGAATGAAAAAATGCGAGAATAGGAATAGAGCAAAGGAATATGAATCTCAATACTCTTTGTGGAATTGAAACACATTTTTTATTTACACGGAAAAAAAGAAGAAACGAAAAAAGTTCGATTTTTATGATTAAGTACGTTATACTTATATTCCTGTCAGTGTTCTCATATATTTCTACCTTAAGGAGTAAAATAATATTTGATGCTCAAAACGGTGGTTTCTCGATGATAACTTTCCTCGTCCCTCCCTTTCGGGAAGGGGTAGGGTGATTGTAACACAAATGTAAGGAATAATAACAGGTCTTATATGCAAACGAGCTGTCTGAATCGCCTGCGATAAGTCTGGTCATCTGGTGGACCTATCGAAAGTAATGGGGCCAAACCATTGTTTCTGCAGTCGTTTAGGCACGTATAGAATAACCTTGCAACGTGTAAAATTTTACCATAATTGTGGTTACAGGTGTTAGATAAACCTTCCATTTTACCGTGCTTATTGAAACATCTTCATATAGTTAATATTACCATTCCAAATGTTGATCGCTACTGCACTTTTTAAGCACAACGCCATGAATACGGTATCTGTTGGCAAGATTATATTTATCGTTCCATATGGACAATTTCACTCTTTGTGTGGGTTCATTTTCTCTGGTATTTTAACCATGTCGCTGTAGTAATCGTAACCAAATTATTTTTTTTTTCGTGTAGGGCTATCGATGGAAACGTTCCTCTCTAATGGTCACTGAATTCCCGGTAAGAGGGCTGGAATTGATTGGAATTGATCATTTTAATTCCAGTGAATACCTGATTTTTCCTTTGCCCTTTATTCCATTGACGATAAAAGAAAGAAGCAAAATCTAATTCCTATCGATTTACTCTAAAAAATAGAGGGGAACTACAAATGATTTCATGAGCTGTTAAAAAATCAGCTGATATCTCAGCTGTCATCTTTGAAATGCTGCCAGTAAAGCTGTCAGACATCCAGGATCGATCCAGCTGGTAGTGGATTGGCGATTACTTCCGGTATTGCGTTCAGAATCAATTAAATTAGTGTTTGTCAAAATATAACTGTAATCAAAATAGAGTACGGACATTATATAAGATATTTCGTAAATAAATGATACAATTATGTAAGCTATTTGATGTTACAACGGGATAGAGATAAAGATTTATGCTTCCACTTTTCAGGTTATATACTTTACAGCGGGAGGAATGAGAAATACGATGTCAGTATATTTGGTAAATTATTTTCTGTGAAAGAAATGATAATAAAACGTTAGATGTAGTCACTGAAAGTACACGCCTTAAGGTGAAATGAAACACGTCGAGGAACTTGATTGACGTCGATAAAGAAGATTTTTCTAAATGCCTACGTTGCCGACGTTCGTTTTTATATTGACAGCTGTGTCGAATTATATTGGGTATTGTACCAAATGGCATACTCCACCTATCGTTTTCGGACAATACTTATAAAGAAATCGAAGTAAAACTCCAGAAATCCTCTGGATTCATGCTTTATGGGGCCCTAATTGACTACAGAGGGACTCCCTGCGCCATCTGTGATTTCTATGCCAATTAAATTTTCACTCCGAGACCTCGTATTCCCATCGTTTTAGCATAGAAGCGTATACAACACTTTTTTTGCCCTTATCCCGTTCAAATGTGAGTTTATCGACTATCAAAGTGTTCTAAATTGTCGTAAAATTGTCCTGACTCTTTCGATTCTCATATCAGAGCCTTCGATAATTGTATACTGATCGAAATATGAGAGCTCATCGCCATTTTGGTTCTGGTCTAGGCTGAGTTAAAAAATTTGTTTGAAAAATCCAAATTTTCAATGTGTCAGGACAATTCTTAGATGATCAGGAGTGACGTGTCAAAGTTTCGGACAGTTTGGTCTAATACCCTTAAAGAAAAGTGTTGTATTCGAATCGACTGATTTGAAGGGTGTTTCACTAACCTTAAAAAAGAAATGTATTACAACACGAATATACATTTTTGTATGCAGGACGGAACGCAGCGTATTGCTTTGCCATTGTTATAGTTAGGAAAATTGAAACAACAGGCAGGAAAATCCAATCGACAGCTTATTCATGCTCCTGCAGCGTTAATGTGTTCGGAGTGTTCAATTATTGATGAGGGTAATTACAGAGCTATACCTGAAATCACGCGTAATTTTTATTAAGTATTAATAGCACTTTGCTTCCCTTTTGAAAGTATTTTAATGGCGTTAGTTAAATTATTACTCACTAACAAAGGTCACGTGTAATTTTGGATTTATAACGTTACGTTGGTTTATTATTTCAACGCTACCGTCAAATATTGAACACTCAAACACCCTTTAAGGTGAAGTGAAACACGTCGAGGAACTTGATCGACGTCGATAAAGAAGATTACGGCGTTATTACTCGTACCGAGATACCGACCGCGCCTGATGTATTTACTCGAGTTCTTTTCCTCGCAAACCCATCTTGGACTTGACTTGTCCCATCGAATGTACGTGGCACCGAATTATCGACTCGAGTCCAAACTCGAGTTGGTAAAGTTTTCGACTCGTTACATCAATCATTTTTAGCGGAGTAACTACGGTTCTGCAGAACCGTTGTCCTTATGTTAGGGGTACCCATAAGTAATCAATTTTTTTTTACGTTTAGAGCACCTCTTTCAACATAATTGATTACTTATGGGTACCCCTAATATTTAATGGGAGTGTCGGTCATGGTTAACACAATAGTAGCAATGATGACAACTTTTTTCTCTGAGCAAATTGTGCAGCTCTTAGAAATAACAGAGTGCTCACCCAGTGCACGGTTTCCACTATTTGAACAACAAAAATCCTTCTCTATGAATGTGGGAGTGAATCTAACAGTGTCGTTTGTTGTTTAAAAACACAGTCACTCAATTTATTGAAAGCTCAAAGTGATGCTCGATAACGACCAAATTCCGGATGAGTGATAGCCTTCCGTTGAAAATACATGAACGATTGAATTCGAACTTTAGCATCTTATTACACATATACAACGCCCTGAAAATTGTTTCTGCCAGCCACAGCATTAAATAAAATTTCATTCAGTTTATTGTAAAAGGAGTCAAGTTAAAACAACCAGAATTCCGATTATTTGAAATGGATTAGTTTGTTCAATATTCACTTACTATTTTACTGTTTAAAAGTATTCCCACAAGAATACCTTCAGTATAAAAAAAAAATTGTGCCAAATACATTATTTCGTAAAGATTCATTCTACAAACACGTGCCTATAAAATAGCGATTAATGTCCGGAAGTAATGAAATTAGTTACTTTTTCCGTATACGTGCTATATGTATTACATGCAAAGTAAAATGTAATAAAAACATACTCATAGAGTAAGAATGAAACGCACAAAAGCATTGATTCTTTTTTAAATATTTATTTGTCAATATATATTTTTAACATTTTACGCCTTTTGAAAGCTTAGAGTAATAAATGAAGATTTTCAAGTCGTAGACATAACAATTCGGAACGATGCCAGTAAGATGCCAAACTAAATGTATCCATGTTAATATTAACAAGTATTGGAAGAAAATTATGAATTATATGTATACTTTAATATAGATACAAGGAAATTATGCATATTGTGACGTGGCATTTTTTGGGGAATGTACATCACAGAAAGGTGGCCCGAAAAAGAGAAGCAAGGCTGAAAAACGTACACCTACCGGAATCTCATCCCTGAGATTCGAAATAATTAGGCCGATTTCGAACGAAACTTGGAGAAATGACGACTGCCCGAGTCATCGAAACATTAGGATAGATCGTTAGAATAAAATAAATAGGTGACTCGATAAGATAGAAACGAAAACCGGATTAAACCAACTATCGTGAACAGTTAGAGTCAGATGAATTCAAAGGTTGCGCCTCACCCCTCGCTCCACTCCGCACCATCCAGACATTATCTCTAAGGACCGCGAGGTAAATCTCCAAGACCTCGACCAAGACTTCGACCAAGAAAATGGACGCAGGAAGGGCGCTATACTCCAGGACCCACCGACGCCATCCTAAGAATCACGGGCTCCAAGGGCACGTCGGTAACGCCGAGCTGGGTAGCCAGCCACAGACATCAGTTCCATCGAGGGGCAGCCAGGAGTCGGACACACAAGAGGGCAAGGCGCCCCCTGGAGCAGCAGGGTTCCAGAACGCGCCCGCCCGCGAGAAGAACTCCGATCTTCCGGGCAACCCTAATATGGCAAGTGGTCGCTCCTCTACAGGCCCCGATCGCTCCCAATACCGACCGGCCGGACATGACAATGCCCGAGGTGCTGGCTACCCGATCGAACCACTTCGACCGATTCGCCCGGCGATCGCGATGGTGGACATCCGTCCGCCATCGCGAGTCTCCAGTACCAACTACGCACTACGCAATTAAGCGAAATTTTGATTCAACAAAGATATAACACAATAGAACAGTGAAACACTGAAATAATAGAGGAGACAACCACGTTTAAAGGAATAAACACAATAAAACTCCGAAACCATGAAATAAGAAATCATGGTTAAGGCAACGTCTGAAACCAACCAACCACTGACCGTCCGGGATTCGACGACAACTCCTCTCCACGGAGCAGGGGAAACCAACATTTCGGCGTGGATACTGCTGAGGGACCCGACAGGCACCTTCAAGACAGTGGTCCTGATCGCGTCATTAAGATGCACGCCGATATCTGGATATATTCACGATCCTAATTGGGCTACGACTCCACTTTTTTCTGGAAGCGCCCAATCACCGAAAGCCAACCTAACTGACACTCTGAGCTATGTATGGAGGATCTAGAAGCAACATGACTTTCTTCATTCTGACATCGAACTGAATACGCGAGTGCGAGAAAAATACAGCGAAAGTAGCCGCGCTTGAAGACAACCGCCATTGGGACCAGTCGCTCTTCAAATCAGTCAACCACAGCCGCAGCGGGCAGAGGCGAGCATGCAATTTTGGTAAGTTAAATGTTACCGGAACTTCTCCTCCTGTCGCCATCCTATGCCTAGTCGCGTACGCGTCTCAACGCGGTGAGTCTGTGCCGAATAGACCACTTCTGCGTTTCTTTTCACGAAAAGTCCATAACGAGATCCTTCCTCCCATGTTGCGTAGACGGCTGACCCATACCCGTTTATGTCGCAAGTGCGACGGTTCAGTCACGTCATGAAGACCCAGGGAGAGGAGAAGGAGGAGGCCTGGCCCGGTCGTAACCCTTTAGGAAATTCCTAGACAGACCGACGTTGCCCTAGGTGCGGATATTTGCAAAAATTATGGCTCGGGGCGCGGGATTGGCAAAATGCGGTCCGAAATTACGCGGACCGCGAGAAATCTCGTATAGTATTGGGTTGTCCGGAAAGTTCGTGCCGATTTTCGGGAGGTGGCATTAGAACTTAAAAATAGGAACGAGCTTTCCGGACAGCCCAATACGTTTTGTCCGCTATTTCGACGTACATTTGTGCCGATTTTTCTGAGTTCGGTTCCGGTGCTCGTTTATGCCGGTTTTTTTAAGTTCCGCCCGTTGGCTACGTTTGCGTCGAGTTTTCGAGTCCGCTTGAGGAGCGCGTTACGCTAATTCTAAGTTCCGCCCGTTGAGTACGTCTGCGTCGTTCGAGTTCCGTTTGTCGAAAGCGTCGAGGTCGGTTTGAACGCCAACTGCCGAATCCGCCCGCGGAGTTTCCACTTCCGTTTGCGTTGGGTTCGAGCTCATTAGTTGAATCCGTTGAGTTCGTTGCGTTTGCCTGATTTGAGGCCGCAGAGTCTTTTGAATCCGTTAAGCTCATTAAAACCAGTCCGTTGAGTCCGTCTTTGTGTGAATTAGCATCATCCGTGCCTGTGCCGTCCTAGCCACGCTATACTCGCTTATGTCAGGACGGACAATCCCAAATAAACCTCAGCCATTTTATTCGAATCAAAGGGAGAACAAGTTTTAGTTCATCGCCCTTACCCAACTTCTCTCCGTATCCAGTAGGGGATTTTTTTGACCTAGCCAACCCCTATCTGTCGGCTCTCAAAACGCGAAATTTCATTCGTACCCAGGGGTGCCTGGCGCCCAATCTCCGATTTTAATATCAAACACAACCCGAGCCTTAGACGGATGGAGCGAACACTGCCTGACCTCAACGGGGCCACCCTCTTTTGTGATGTAAGCGTTCTATTCTTTTGAATCCATTCCTTTTTTTTTCGTCACAATACCCGTACATAAAACCAAACGTGTTACTGTTAAAACTGTTAAGAAAAAAAAAAAAAACTTGTGAGCTTTAATATTAATATTAGCTTCAATATCATAAGATCTATTATATATTTTGTATGCGTCAAGAAATAAGTAGACGTTTGTAGATCAATAGTGAATATATAATTTTCATCTACAATCGACATATATATATCCTTTAGATATTTTTTTAGGTGGATGATAGACGATATACATTTGCTATACCTATAGACTTAATTTAAACGATTAATTCACGTATATTCCACTTCACGGGTTGCCTGGCTGTTACTCTGTTTCACCCAAAGAAATATACGGTAGATAATTTATCTTTCTAGATCTGTCTTTTTCTCCATGGTGAATACATTTCCAACAAACGGGTGAATGACGTAAAATCGCGACCGTCAATGCTGCGTACATTCCGCGACGCGGAATTTGAAGTGCCACGTATATCATTGTGTGAGTGATAAACGACTTCAGGACACACTAAGGTCGGGGCCATACGAGTATTCTTTCAACGTCTATTGCGACGCACCTGCAGAAAAAGAATTCTTATCGTTACCACAATTGCGTTAAGGGGATGTGAAACACGTCGAGGAACTTGATCGACGTCGAAAAAGACGATTTTTCTAAATGCCTACGTTGCCGACGTTCGTTTTAATATTCACAGCTGGGTCGAATTATATTGGATATTGTACCAAATGGCATACTCCGCCTGTCGTTTTCGTACAATAAATGACAAGAAATCGAAGTAAAAGTCCAGAAATCCTCTGGATTCATGCTTTTTGGAGCCCTAATTGACTGCAGAGGGACACCATGCGCCATCTGTGATTTCCAGGTTAATTAAATTTTCCCTCCGAGACCTCATATTCCCATCGTTTTAGCATAGAAGCGCATACAACACTTTTCTTGCCTTCATCCCGTTCAAATGCGAGTTTATCGATTACCCGAGTGTTCTAAATTGTCGTAAAATTGTCCTGACCCTTTCGTTTCTCATATCAGAGCCTTCGATAATTGTATATCGATCGTAACATGAGAGCTCGACGCCATTTTGGTTCTGGTCTGAGCTAAGTTAAACATTTTGTTCCAAAAATCCAAATTTTGAATGTGTCAGGTCAATTCTTAGACGATCAGGAGTCATGTGTCACACTTTTGGACATTTTGGTCTAATACCCTTAAAAAAAAGTGTTGTATTCGAATTGACTGATTTGAAGGGGGTTTCACTTCACCTTAAGGGGACGTGAAAGTGGCATCCGAAAAGTCAATCGTTCATGAAACTTATCTACAAAGTGAATGCACCGAATCGTTTCAAATTTTACAACGTGAATATAGAGGCCCTAAAGTAGGTCCTGAAACTCATAAAATTTCATTTTTTATATAAAATTTTAAAAACTGTAGACAAATTTTTAAAAAATTGAAATTTCATACATGTCAGGATCTTCTTAATAGTTTCCATATTCATATTGTCCAGTTTGAAATGATTCGGTACATTCATTTCGGAGAAAAGTTTCATAAACGAAGCCTCTTCACGCCACTTTCACATCGCCTTAACCGTGACAGCAATTGTGAGTAAATATAATATAAGGATTGTAGATCTAACGAAGCTGTGGTTACTCTGTTAAAAGTGTGAATGTACGACTTAATTAAAGTATGTATTATTGCAGAGAATGATTATAGTTACAAGGCGAGAGGTATTCCTTTAAAAAGCATAACGGCATGAACTTGTTAATTGGAGCAATGAGTATGTAGGTAAAATGCCAGGTACACATTATACACGAATATGAACGAGGAAAAGTGAAGCAGAACAAATGCCTCGTGCTCAGGGGGTCGATTTTGTATCATTAGTAAAAGTAATCACTTTTCGAACTTTCATCTCACCTAAGATTATTCACTCAATTTGGTAATCTTCGGGAGGGTTAAAATTTGAATGTCAAATCTAGTAAAAATGCTGAAAGCGAGCACGTTCCGCGAGTTTGTAATTGTCCCTAAGGTGAAAGTGTGAGATATTTTAGGTAAGAATTCTCGACAAGAAGTTTCGTTCTGAAATGACGAGATACGAGAGCGAGGAAGAATAGATGCGAGAGAGAGAAAGACAACGACAAAAGCGCGACATAAAAAATGCGGACGTAAAAGACTTAAGTCTGGAGAGGTTAACATTGTCCACCTAGCCATATTGATAATACTTGATGACAAACAGGAAAAAGGACGGAAAAATGAGAACAGCGAAGAGAATACCTCGGTATATTTTAGAATTAATTTCCTATGAGGAATGTTTATTACTAACATAAACACTTTTTTATATTATTATGTATCACGGTACATTAGCAGGAATAAATACTTGCTGTTGCTCTGTAACGTTCGTTTTCATCTCTTCATTATGTCGCATATAAAACTTGCAACTCACCACAATTTTTGTTTGTACGGTACGAGGGATAAAATCGGATAAATTCAAACCTTTTTCAAGTGAAGAGGTATATGTTACTCTTCCGCCCAAATCTTTTCTCCCCATACTTTCAGTCCAGAGATTTCGCATTTTTCCTACAGGATACAAAATTGGACGAATAATCTCAGGTGAGATGAAAGTGCGAGAAATGAGTTCTCCTCCCAAAGATAACTGGCGAGCATTGGCTAATTTCCCTGCGGATATGCTGCCCTCCCCGGCCGTGCGGAACACGCCATGGAATTGGCGCCAAAATTTGAATTGCTGCGGGCGACAAAATCCTTTTTCCAGAGAAAGCAAACATTTAAAAGCAAATAAAATTAAACCAATGTAATAAAACATTATTCTGAAACATCTCAATTTTTTAACGATTAACCTGCTTCGTCCCGTGAATCAAACTATAAGTACATATTGCAAACAAGCGGGAGGTGCCCACTTTTAGCATTTTAACCCGATTTGAGTTACAGAATCGATCCCCAGATGTATACGCGGCAACAATCAAAATAGTCTGGGGCAATGAACGGCATCTTAACGAATTACATTCGAACAGCCTTGGACAAGGTGTCGAATGATTAGAGGCAGTTTGCCGCACTTCAATCAATTATCCACCCTCGTATGTTCACTTTGCCTCATACACGTTCGTGCTCAGATGGGTACCCGACTTAAAATTACTTTCGCGAATGTATTCCTTAATGTTGACCCCCTACCATTTGGTAATGCATTCATTACTGTGGGGATGTCCGGAATATACAATACTCACATGCAGTCACAGAAACATCTAGTTAAATTAACTTTTTTTTTTTACTAATTTTCATAGTTTGAAAGGGACTCGGATACTTTGTGGATTCATGATTTTTGATACTCTAATGGAACAATGGCGCCATCTGTCATGTTTAGCTGCAACCAAATTTTTTGTTTAAAAACACGCGTTACCCGCGCGACAATCGTTCGTGAAAGTATTTTCCATATTTTCCCATCTGACAATGTAATATTCTATTTCTATGGTATTCTAAATTGTTCCACCTAGGTCCTGAAACTCTTCATTTTCTATTCTAAACCTTCAAAAGGCGTAAAACATCGAAAGCGTGCTCGGAACACACCGGGTCGGTTCTAGTCCATGATAAATAAATACATTTTATAGATTAAATGAATCTTTATAAGTTTCAGAACCTACCTTAGGACCTCCATAGTTAAGTGGTAAAATTAAAAATAAATCGATGCATCCATTCCGGGGAATATTTTTACGAAAAGTTTGCGCCTCTCTACATATGTAGGGTGACTATTTCATATCACCTTAACGTGAAGTAAAACCTCTCTCAAATCAGTCGACTCGAATAAGACTTTTTGTAAGGGTATTGGATCGAACTGTCCGAAACTTTCACACCTATTAAGTATCCTGACACTTTCACAATTTGGATTTTCGAAAAAAAAATTGACGTAGCCTAGACCAGAATCATGTCGTCAAGCTCTCATATTTCGATCGATATACAAGTATTGAAGGCTCTGATATGAGAAACGAAGGGGTCAGAACAATTGTCCAACAATTTATAACACTCTAATAACCGAGAAACTCGCATTTGACGGAATAAAGGTAAAAAAAGTGTTATACGCTTCTGTACTAAAACGAAGGTAAAACGAGCTCTCGAAGAGAAAATTTAGTTGACGCCAAAATCACAGATGGCGCAGGGTGGTCCTCTGCAGTCAATTTGGGCATGAAAAACCATGAATTCAGAAGATTTCTGGAGTATTATTTCGATTTCTTTCTGATTATTGTACGGAAACGACAAATGGGGTACGCTATTTGGTACAATACCCAATATAATTCGACACGGCTGTCGATATAAATACGGTCATCGGCAACGTAGGTATTTAGAAGAATCTTTTTTTAGCGACGTCGATCAAATTTCTCGACGTGTTTCACCTCACCTTAAAGTACTCCACAACGTGAATGAAACCAGAAGTAAACTATTGCCCCAAAATAAAGTTGCTTCGAACTTCGAAAGGAAAACCCGTAATGTCTCCCGTCACCTCGAATTTAAGGCCGAGATGCGCACCTCGCACGGTGGTCTTCGGTAAAAATAGGGATAGTACTTAAAATAGACAGCCGATAATATTCATAAGTAGCTCGGAACGATGCTGTAGCTAGGTGACCCAAACGAAGAAGAATTCTTCCGGGTCGGTGATGATCCTTTGGGTGCTTCTAGAATACACTCGCTCGTGCTGCCGTTCGGGAAAATAATAGGTATTAGAGGTTCATTTTCGGCTTTCTCTAAGAAGATCTGAGAAATATTATTGTAACCATTACGTATGCTTCCTTCTATCTAAAAGTATTCTTGGAACTGTAACTACAATTATTGCTGATGTAGTTATAATTTTTGCGTCCTCAGTCATTACGGCGGCAGAGGTGACCACGTACTCTTGCAAATAAATTGCAGTTACATTTGCATAATAAATAAGATTTACACGTGTAAGAATGACTCCTTAAAGACACCTAAGGTGTAAAGAACGTCGCCAAATACATTCTTGTTTCAAGTTTCAAAAATAGTTTAAATGTTTTTTTTCCTTGAAAAAAAATAGGGATCGACGTTTTTTGCCAAATGCGATAGTACTTTCAAACCACAGGCATTTCCTAGGAAGGCTCTAAGGTAGGTTCTGAAACTCATGACATTTTATTTTTCATAAGAAATTTATTTATTTATCATGGACTAGAACCAACATTACATCGTCCGTGGACTTTCATGATATTTTACGGGTTTTGAAGGCTTAGAATCCAAACTAAAGAATTTTAGGACTTAGCTCTAACGATTTAGAATACCAAAGTGGAATATTACAGAGTCAGATGGAAAAATATAGAAAATACTTCCACCAACGATTGCAAGACAATGCTGACTTGTCCGGCAGGTAACGCGTTTTTAAATAAAAAAATCTAGTTGCAGCTAAACGTGACAGATGGCGCCGTTAGTCCATCAGAGAATCAAACCTCAAGAATCCACGGGATTTCGACGGTTTTACTTCAATCTCTTTTTAATTATTCTATCGAAATGGCATAAGGAACGCTTCATATAAGTCTCAACATAGAGCGTAACAGACTTCGACGTAAATATAAATGTCGGTAAAGTGGCGCATCAGTTTATGGTCCAACTTGAGTATCCAAAATGGCGTTACCGCCAAAACGGGTATAGATGAATTTTATTTTATCGGCGTCGATAAAATTTTTATGCGCCTTTCATATCATCTTAAGGTGAAGTGAAACCCCCCTCAAATCAATCGATTCGAATAAGACACTTTTGGAAAGGGCATTGGACCGAATTGTTTGAAACTTTGACACTTGTTTCGTGAGCATCTAGGAAATATCCTGACACTTTCAAACTTTGGATTTCCGAAACAAATTTTTTTTACTTACAATTAACCTAGACCAGAACCAAAATATCTTCCAGTTCTCATATTTCGATCGATATCCAATTATTGGAGGCTTTGATATAAGAAACGAAAGTGTCAGGACAATTGTCCAACGATTTATAACACTCTGGTAAACGAGAAACTCGCATTTGAACGAGATAAATGCAAAAAAGTGTCTTTTGCTGAAACTGCCGCAATACCCGATCTCGAAGAGAAAATTTAGTTGCCACTGAAATCACAGATGGCGCGAGATGGCTCTCCGCAGTCAATTAGGGCATCGAAAACCATAATTTCAGCGGATTTCTAGAGTTTTACTTGGATTTCTTAATAATTATTGTTCGGAAGCGACATATAGGGTATGCCAAGTGGAACAATACCCGATATAATTCGACTCGTCTGCGGATATAAATTCGAACGTGGGTATCGTAGGTATTTGAAAGAATTTTTTTTACCGACGTCGATGAAATTTCTCAAAGTGTTTCACGTCACCTTAAAGTACTATTGGGTTGTTCGGAAAGTAATTTCGTTTTTTTTTATGAAAATGAAAGACGATTTTTTTATAGCGAATAAATATTTTATTGAATTATATATTGTCCATTCCGATCCAATACCTTTTGCCATCTTTCTGGCAGAAGTATGATTCCACGCCCATAAAATGTTTGGTTTTTGCTGTCAAAAAACTGATCCAGGTGATTTTTGATCTCCTCATTTGAAGTAAAGGTTTTACCGTCTAAAAAATGGGGTAAAGACCGGAACAAGTAATAATCAGAAGGTGCCAGATCTGGAGAATATGGTGGGGGTGGCAGTATATCCCATCCAAGCTGTAGAAGCTTTTGGCGAGTTAATAAACTTGTATGAGGTCTCGCATTATCTTAGTGAAACACTACACCTTTTCTATTGATCAATGCTGGTCTCTTCTGTTTAAGTGAATCATTCAATTTGTCCAGCTGGGGACAGTACACTTCAGAATTGATCGTTGGGTTGTTCGGTAGAATCTCAAAAAAAACGATTCCTTTGAAATCCCACCAAACAGATGCCATCACCTTTTTTTGATGAATTTCGGCTTTCGAAGTTCTTTGAGCCGGTTCATCTTTTTTACTCCATGACCTCTTGCGGGTAACATTGTTGTAGACAACCCATTTCTCGTCCCCAGGGATGATGCGCTTCAAAAATGGATCATATTCTTGACGTTTGAGAAGCAAATCACAGACGTCAATATGATGACACAAATTTCTTACCATAAGAACACGAGGAACCCATACGTCGAGCTTTGAAATTAAACATAGGCGTTTCAAATGATCATGAACGGTCGAATTCGATAAATTTAATCTCTCAGCTATTTCACGAGTTGTTATTCGCCGGTTTGCATAAATTACTGCCTTTATTGTGTTTTCATCAGCTTTAAGTGGCCTTCCAGAACGTGGGGCATCTTCGATATCAAAATTGCCGGATCGAAATTTTGCAAACCAGTTTTGACCCTGACATTCTGTCAATACATCTTTTCCATACACATCGGATAATTTTTTTCTTGCTTGAACAGCATTTTTACCTTTTCGATAGTAAAAAAGTAAAATATGCCGAAAACGCCGCTTTTCACTTTCCATATTTGAAAGGGTACCAACCAAAAACTACTGCGTAGAATCAATCAAACTTTCCCACAAGCAAACCTTGCTAGATCAGCTGTCAAAATATATAATGATTATGCGGCTTAAGTGTGAAGTTGGCCGTGAAAAAAAAAATTAAGTCCTCTGTTGGGAAACAACGAAATTACTTTCCGAACAACCCAATATGTAAGACATTCACCGTGGCCCCGACGTTCATCGTTCATTCGCCATAGTGAAAACTTCGGTTCCCGCCATTTTCAGATGAAAAAAATTGCTTTTCCGTTCTACCCCGTGGCGTGGTTTTAGGTCGTAAGTTGTGGAAGCCACGTGTGGCTTCTTCTTTTTCATTTTTCCCCTCGTTTCTCGCATCGGTGTCACTCGCACGTGCGTCTCGACGTTTCCCTCACTGTGGCTATTCATGCAAACAGTTTTTGCTCTCGACCACTGGGAAGCGATCCAAAAATTCTCCATAAGGAACTTCAAACTCCGGCGTGTTTTTAGTCTGTCGAGTGAAAATAGATACAGGGGCCTTCGTGCAATATTTTAACGATTTTCTGAGTTCCACTTGTTACATACTCTGAGAGAAAAAGCGCTGGTAAACCGTACAATTTGACACCAAAGCCATTTTTGTTGAAGGAACGCAATTTATTGTTTGATTTACTATAAATTAGGTGTTACAATTATTTTTTAATAGTTGGGCATCCTTCTGGCTTTTGTACGAATTTTGTAGCAACGATAACAATGTCTATAGTAGAGGTTTTTACCATTTTGGAATAGTTAGATTTCGTTTTAAATATTGTTAACTCTCGTTTCAAGATGTTGTTATTTGCTTTACATTTGGCAGCTGCAACAATAATATATAATATGTTTACCATTGCGGTTAGGTCAAATCAGCTTACAATTTGTCCCGAACGTGACCAAAAACTTTGGTCAAGTTAGTTTTGATACCACCGGTAGATGGCGAAGCTTTCTCGCAAATGATGCGGATCGCTCGTATGCATATAAGATATTCCTCCACCCCAACTGACAATAGGTTTAATAAACGTCAATGATTACACAAAATATTTAATGATTAACGGAACTATTCACGACAGTTAATAATACTATCTGACCATGTAAAATATACGATACATTTATACGTATCATATAAAAAATGAAATGAAATATACATTTCAGTAACGTTAACAATAAATAAGTGAAATTTTATTATATAAATAGTATGAAGTTTTGTTATTCTTCCTAGGTAAACATAGTATTTCCTAGTTCCTAGTGAACCTAGAATAGCATATTTTAATCATCCCAAAAGGTAAAAAGTGTTTGAACCGATAAATTTCTTAGTTCAGAAAAAAAAGGTATTTTTAATATAAAAATTATCCGAGTGTTTTTTGAACTACGAAAACTATTTAAAAAATAATTAATTTAACTACATTTTTCTCTCGGTATACTTTTGTCTCTTATGGAAAACTTGAGATCACTCTTTTCCCGCCTCATCATTCCGATAATTAAACATTTACACAAGTTACACTTAAAAATTAATATTGACTATGTATAAATAAATAATTATATATATACATACATGTTTTTTGTTTCAGTACATAACACAATCGGGCAGGGATCCACTTCCTCACCGAGCTTCCTCTTCGCCTCCTCAACAATCGCATCTAAAATAATGGACACGTATGATGAAATGTAATCCATTAATAATAATTAATTATAAGACCTAATTCTGTACCATCGAAATATATTCATAAGCCAAGATAAATACATAATTGCATCGCGGTCCCACCAATCACGATTATGTAACAATAATATAAACGTTACATAACGTTTGTAACATGTAACGTAACATACATATAATATGAAAGTAAGATTTGTATTACTATTTCCTCATCAGGTACATAACACTGTTATTAAACGAATATTGTAACGTATGTATAACGTATCGGTAACATGTTATATGTTATGTTAATATTATATAACTGCAATGTTAATAAGTTTCATTCGACGTTATATGATATTAATGTATCTTCTGGATCATATTCGTTATATATCATGTTATTCCAGTATTATGTACCTGTAACGTAGTGTGCTTGGTGGGGTATGTGTAAGTTATGTAAGTAGAACATAACAGATACCGTTAAATTTTCTACTCGATACAAATAACGTATTTAAATTGTTAATTACAACTTGCTAGCATATGTAACGTAACAATCCTAGTAGCACGGTATAATTTCTAAATGTTTGTTGTAATTTTGGTAAATATCTCAGGCGACAAATTCTTTTAGATTCCTCGTATATTTCACTCGAAGATGTCTAAAATCTTTGTTGAAAATCTTAATGACATAATTAGTTTTCATAATAATTTATAAACATGTAACAAAATTGTTTTTTAATTTAGAAACAAATAACAAAAATATTTTTTATTTTACGAGTATTATCGAACACTTCATTTGGAATAAAAAAAAAACATTTTTGCAATATTTTCGTATCACTATTTCATTATGGGAGCAAAACGTGTGATTTTGATTTTAAATATTTTTAAAACGTTTATTATGCATTCGGCAGATAATAATTAAAAAATACTTATACTAACGTTAAACGAAATGTTTTGTATGTCTATAAGAAAATATAATAATGTCTAAATAAATATATGTCTATATGAAAATGTAATAATGTCCATAAGAAAATATAAAATATGAGACAAATATTTTGTGCTACTAAGGAAATATCACTGCTTCAAGAAATATGTTATAAAATTGTAATCAATGATGCACAACGCAATTATTTAACAATGTTGCTAATACTACAGTATCTGCTATGTTTTATTTATACAGCTCACATGATTTGAAATTTTGCAATTAATTTATTGAGGACGATCCGCTTAACTCCTGACATTTGAATATATTTCGGATATAAAAATCTTCAAGAATTTTAAACATTATCATAATTCATTTTTGATACAAGAATAATTCTAATTTCAAGGTCATTCTCACCAAACACAATTACGTGACAACGATAAAGCCTTTACATGTGCCTGTATAACATGTAATGCAACGTATACCGAGCGATAAATCTACTTAAATAATCTTTTAACTAGTTTTCATAGTTTAAAAAGAACATAAGATACTTTTCATAGTAAAATTAACTTTTTTTTTTATCCAAGAAATCTAGGATCGATTCAACCATCTTTTTGACATTTGGGAGGAGTAAAATGAACTATTGTACGTTTACTATATTTTCCTAAGAACAATAACCAAATTTTTTTTTATTTATATAGTAAAATTTCACTTCATTATTGTTTACGTATCTGATATCTCACCAAACACGATTACGTAACAATAATATAACCGTTACATAACATAATGTAACATACAAATAATATATACGTAAGATTTGCATTGCTATTTCCTACACACCTGTATAACACTGTTAAAAAACGAATAATATAACATATACATAACATATCCATTACATGTTAAATGTTATGTCAATATTATATAACTGCAATGCTTACAAGTTTGGAACAATGTTACCGAACGGTAATAATTCGACGTTATATGATATTAATGTATCTTTCGAATAACATTCGTTACATATTTTGTTATTCCAGTGCTATGTAACTGTAATATACGGTGTTTGGTGGAATATCATCGTATATATTACATGCCTAGAAAGTATTATTTACTGCTGCAAAACGTTCCGTTGATCATTAAATCTTTTTCTAAAAATAAGTTTTTGTAATTATTGACGTTTATTCAATTTATTATACATGACCTGTCGGTATTCTCGCATGTGTTAGCTTCAGTTTAGGATGGAATAGTATCTTATAAGCATATATAAGCAAGTGAACAATCTTAATCACTTGCGAGAAAGCTTCGCCATCTATCGGTACCATCGAAATTAACTTGAACAAAGTTTTTAGTAATACTTGATACAATACAGAGTAAACAACAACATCTTGCAACGAGAGTTGACAATATTTAAAAGGTAACCTAATTACTCCAAAATGATAAAAACTTTTATTATGAATTTTGTTACCATAGCTACAAAGTTCGTACAACAGCCAGGAGGATGCTGAACTATTAAAAAATAATTGCAGTTACCAATTAATAGTAAATAAAACAATAAAAAAATCTTGGAACAGTGCACAAAAATCAAGCGGAACAGTGCAGGAAGATTTTGAAAAATTACACAAGAACTTTGGAGGTTACTTTTTATTATAAAGTTATCACTGTAGTCATTGGCATATTCTTCAGTGGTGAATAAAAAATATTTGGTCGATTAAATCAAATTTGTGTTGGTTCAACCATAGAATATGGTTATTCTATGACAGATAAACATTTGGGTAACATCACAAAATGTTATTGGTTAAATATGTAGATTAGATAAGACAGATACTTTGTGCTACTCGGGAACTTTTGCAGGATTTATTTGCAATAATGTTTGTTTTGCAGAAATTTACCACAAACTCCCAGATACCCACTAAATGTGCAAAATCGCTCAATTGAAACGACTCAACTTAAATATTCGGTAACAATATAATAATAAACTCATGAACCACGATGCCTCTCAAGTTACTAATTCAAACAGAGATTATTCCACGTCCCTTGAGAAGATGATCAGAAACTTAACACCGGATTTATAATCTCACCTACAGCTCGTACTTACCTTCATCCTTACTGAGGATGCCAACCCTCTACACTACTTCGGAAACTTTAAGGTGAAGCGAAACACGTCGAGGAACTTGGTCGACGTCGATAAAGAAGATTTTTCTAAATGCCTACGTTGCCGACATTCGTTTTTATATTGACAGCTGGGTCAAATTATATCGGGTATTGTACCAAATGACATACTTCACCTGTCGTTTTCGTACAATAATTATAAAGAAATCAAAGTAAAACTCCAGAAATCCTCTGGATTCGTGCTTTCTGGGGCCCTAATTGACTGCAGAGGGACCCCTTGCGCCATCTGTGATTTCCAGGCCAATTAAATCTTCACTCCGAGACCTCGTATTCCCATCGTTTTGGCATACAAGCGCATACAACACTTTTTTTGCCTTCATCCCGTTCAAATGCGAGTTTATCGACTACCAGAGTGTTCTAAATTGTCGTAAAATTGTCCTGACCCTTTCGATTCTCATATCAGGGCCTTCGATAATTGTATATCGATCGAAATATGAGAGCTCGACGCCATTTTGGTTCTCGTTTGGGCTGAGTTAACAAATTTTCTTAAAAAATCCAAATTTTGAGTGTGTCAGGACAATTCTTAGATGATCAGGAGCGGCGTGTCAGAGTTTCGCATAGTTTGGTCTAATACCCTTAAAAAAAAGGGTTGTATTCAAATCGACCGATTTGAAGGGTGTTTCACTTCACCTCAAAAGTGTAACGCGACGGGTCACGGAGCCTCCTCAGCGTTCCAAGGCGGTGCCCTTTCCGGGCCGAAGTAGAGGGGAAGACCGCGCGACCGTGGTTTAAAAGGGCTCGAGGCAGGTGTCTCCACGAAGCGGAAGCACCATGTCGAAAGGGAACATTCCCTCGGGCCACCATATTGGGGAACGCGGACCCTTCCGGACCCTTAAGGGGATGCGAAACTGGCGTCAAAGAGGTCTTCTTTATGAAACTTTTCTCCGAACTGAGGGTACCGCATAGTTTCAAACTTGACAATGTGAATATGGACGCTATAAGGAAGGTTCCGACACCCGGGAAGTTTCAATTTAAAAAGAATTTGTTTATCGATATTGTCAAATTTCTTGTATAAAAAGTGAAATATCATGAGAATCAGGACCTTCCTTATAGTCTCCATGTTCACGATGCAAAGTTTGAAACGATTCGATATACCCAGTTCGTAGAAAAGTTTCATGAACAATTGAGCTTTCGGATGCCACTTTCACATGTCTCAGGAGGGAGGGATGGGAGTCCCGCCCTGGCACCGGGGCTCCGTTGAGCGGCTGGAGCAGGGCCCATAGTTGATAAGGGGGCCTCGCGAGGAGCTATCGCCCCGAAAGCGAATCCAAGATCCTTCTACTGGACTTCCGCGAGACTCCGTGACCCCCCAGGGCCCGGAAGGAAGCAGGTGCGGTGACGGAGGGGTGTCGCCGTGATCCGACCCCTTAGTATGCGTCGTCGATCCGGCACTTGTGATTCGGCCAGACGTTTAGCGTTCGCATTAGATTCCGAATTTGTGGAAAAAGACTTTTTCGGTCTTGCGAGCAGGGTCGGGTCGGTGCCGCGGTTATCGAAGTGTTGGGCGTGTGTGCGCCGGACGCCACCCCGAGGCCGCCCACCCGCAGAGACGACCGGGACCCGACGCTTGAGGGAGGCTGCATGACCGAAGGGAGAGTCGCGTCTTTCGGGGACCGTTTGGACCATTCGGGGCCCCCGCGTTAACCCTTTACCCTCGATAGTCCTCTCTGAGGGGACATTTTAAGTCTAGATTGGATAGCGCCGAGGGCAAAGGGTTAAAGTACTCGCGCCGCCTCGTGGAGGATTTGAGGGCTCCCAAGCGAGGGAGGTACGCGAGCGAGCCAGGGTCTTGCTTTTGTGGTTTTGGACTGCTGGTTTATTTATTTTAATTTATTAAAATCCCCATATAGTTAATCTAACGAAGGGTTTTGGTTTTGTGTCTTCCTTTGCCCTTTTCAGCGATCGTAGTAGTCAGAAGCCACCCCCCGTCCGACTACCAGAGAACCAGTGCTGTCAACCGTACTATAATTATAGTATTTGTACTATCATTTTGTCCAGTGTACTATCCATTTTTCAAACAATAACAGTACGCGACTTATACTATCTTATCATGATGAACGAAAGTGACAATTTGAGTAGGCAGTTTTGCAATTGTTACGCGTGAACAGCGGACCAGTTAGAAGTATTCATACTTATCATTAGAAGCGACGGTTTGTTCTCATTGGTTCCCGATCTGGACATCACGCCTCATATTGCAGCGCCGCTGCATTAAATACATTCCCTCCCTTCGTTTTCGGTTTCCTTGTTTTCTTAGTACTAGCGAACGTTTTATAACAATATTCCAACCGTATAAGATGTACTATAATTTTCCGGATTATATTATAATTCTGGTCCGTTTGTACTATAATTCGCGGGCTCGGAGTTGGCCACACTGCAGGGAGCTAGCCCGTCGGACAGGGACAACAACACTAGAAAGACCGCTTCGGGCGATAAAACCGACTGGCGCTCCTGGCGGAGGGTCGGGGAAGCGAGTCCACTACCCGATCCCAAGTTCGGGAAAAGGGGGCCAAGTTTATCGGCGGAGTACCGGTCCTGCGGTCCGAAGTTGCGGACGTAAGGCCGCCGTCGCAAGAAGTAACCTAACTATTCCAAAATGGTAAAAACCTTTACTACAAATATTGTCACCGTAGCTACAAAGCTCGTACAACAGCCGGGAGGATGCTGAACTATTAAAAAATAGTTGCAGCTGCCAATTTATAGTACATCGAACGATAAATTACGTTCGTTTAACAAAAACACGACACAATACCCGTCACTGACTAGGTTGTTAGGTAGGTACCGTTTACATCCTACAATGTGTGGCAACAAAAAATCAATAGAACACAAAATCGTGTCAATAATTACGTGTAACCAAGGCTGTAACCAGGTGGGTAAATCGGCTCCCTTGCAAAAGAAATCAGCCGAATCGGATGGAAAGGAACAAAACTGGAAAAGCATAGCAACGAACTTTAAGGGAGAAGTATGAGAAAATCGATATGACAAAAAACGCGTTACAAACGATGTGATGGAAATTTTTGCCTGCCCCCCAGCTATAAGACATGTTCAGGTCAAAAAGGAAGTCGTTGTAAATATCTGGAGGGATGATGGCAGAAGCCGAAGGTCGAAATGAGATTCCATCAACCTTCTCGCAAATAATTTTCATGGCGAGGAAAACGGAAATCCGTTTCCGAGATTCACGCCTGAGTGGAAATGTGGTTCAATTATGCAAGTTTCGAAAATACATTTATCAAGCTAACTCCTGCCCACCGGCGTTATCCATCGCCCTGAGAGAAACGTTCAAACTAGGCAATTAAAATTAGGTCTTCGCGTAGTCGAGAATAACTGGCAGCGGATTACACCGCGTCGACGAATTTCCTTGATCTCTGGCTTGTCTTTTGGCAAACCGATAAATAAATGAGGGGCAAAGAATCACAGAGCAAACACCGCTTTGAGTTGCCAGTTTGCCAGGTCGTTTGATCCAACCTCGCAGATGGAATTTCACTCTTACGTGATCCGTGATATAACGCAATCCACATGTTTCGCTTTGTCCCTATGGACTGATAATATATAAATAATTTTTACGTCGATTCAAATTGTAACATATCGTTCACATCGTACAGGCCTCTTCAACAATTTGACAAAGATGTGGTTGTAATTAATTTGTGAGAATACCAAAACCAACATTCTCTCTTTAAACAAGTAGAACCGACTTTTTTAACGTGAAGAGGAACCCTCCTGAAATCAATCGACGCGAATAAGACACTTTTTTTAAGGGTATTGGAGTGAACTTTCCGAAACTTTAGCCCTTGATTCGTGAGCACCAAGAAATTATCCCGACGGTTTCAAAATTTGGATTTTCGAAACATATTCTTCGATTTAGTCTAAACCGGAACCAGAATTGCGTCGAACTCTCATATTTCGGTCGATATACAATTATCGAAGACTCTGATATGAGAAACGAAAGTGTTAGGACAATTGTACAACGATTTGAAACACTCTGGGAATCGAAAAACTCGCATTTGAACGAGATAAAGGCAAAAAAGTGCCTTTTGCCCATACGATGGTAATCGAGGTCTTACAAGGAAGGCACCTAAGGAGTCCCCCTCCGATTTCGTTCATTTTTAAATATGTTATAGAGGACTAAAATCTAAGGGACCCGTGTTTTTTTTTATCGGTGGATAAACATTTTTAGGGGGTGAAATCAGGCTTCAAAGTTGGCCGTGCAAGAGGGTAAGTTGGCTGTTTCATATAGAAGCACTCGACCGATTTTCATGAAACAACCGTCAAAATGCAGGGAATGAAGAATTATGAAACAGGCATTTGCAATTTTAAAAAAAAATTCATTTTTAAGGGGTGAGCCACCCCTTTGAATACTTCTTTTACCCCTTACGCGAGTAGTAATTGTTCTATCGAAATGAAACTGTTTTTGTATTGCTCTGGTCTATAAATTAACCAAGTTTCATTTGGATAGAGCAATTACTACTCGCGTAAGGGGTAAAAGAAGTATTCAAAGGGGTGGCTCACCCCTTAAAAATGAATTTTTTTGAAAAATTACAAATGCCTGTTTCATAATTCTTCATTCCCTGCATTTTGACGGTTGTTTCATGAAAATCGGTCGAGTGCTTCTATACGAAACAGCCAACTTACCCTCTTGCACGGCCAACTTTGAAGCCTGATTTCATCCCCTAAAAATGTTTATCCGCCGATAAAAAAAAACACGGGTCCCTTAGATTTTGGTCCTCTATAACATATTTAAAAATGAACAAAATTGGAGGGGGACATCTCAGGTACCTTCCTTGTTAGAAAGAAAATTTAGTTGCCACTGACATCACAGATGGCGCAAGGTAGCACTCTTCAGTCAATTAGGGCGTCAAAAACCATGAATCCAGGGGATTTATGGTGGAGTATGCCATGTATGGTATGGTATGATAGAGTATGCCATTTGGGACAATACCCAATATAAATCGACACGGCTGTCAATATAAATACAGACGTCCGCCACACAGGTACTTGGGAAGATCTTTTTTACCGACGTCGATCAAATTCCGAGGCGTATTTCACTTCACCTTAATGTGATATGAAAGAGTCAGCCTTTATAGATATCTGAGGTCAAATCGTTCGAGAAAGTAATCCTCGAAATGGATGCACCGATGCGTTTCAAATTTTACCACGGAAATATGGAGGCCCTAAGGTAGGTCCCGAAACTCATGAAATTTCATTTTTTATGAAATCTTTATTTGTCTATCATGGCCTAGAACCGGCATGGCGTGATCCGCGCACGTTTTTAACGTTTTACGTTTTTTTGAAGGCTTCGAATCGAAGGTGAGGAGTTTCCGAACCGAGCTCAAACTATTTAGAATACTATAATAATGGATCAGTATGGAGTTAGATGGGAAAAAATGGAAAATACTTGCACCAAAGATTGTAAGAAAATGTTGGTTTGCCCCGTGAGTAACGGGTATTTTTAATGCAAAAATTGAGTTCCCGCTAAACGTCACAGATGGCGCTGTTGGCCCATTAAGGCTTAAAAAAGTCATGAATTCACGGATTACACAAGGATACGGAAAAATTACAAATTGCATAGTACATTATTTTCGAAGAACGATCTTCTTCGTTTTGTTGTATCTGAGATGGTACATATTGTAATCGGTATGTCTCGGACTAAATTAAATAACGTGAATCGACCACTGGTAAGTGACCAGCACAATATTCGATTCCTCGACTGACGTATGATCGATTCGATGGATTTAACGTCTGAACCCACACAAACGCGTTAAATTCAGTCTTTCGACCTTGCTTTTCTTCACAAAATTCGCAAGAATGCACACACATGCACATGCTCCATTCTCCCGGAGATTTTCTGAAAAAAGGTGTTTTGCGGTGACCACTCCTGTTTGGCAGTGGATTATCTGAATAAAACAAATTTTTAAATAACGTATTTGACCCGTTTAGTGCCGGTCAACAATGTATCTTTGTTTTACAAGTGCTAACGACTTCGCCGGCATTAAAATGGTTAATATATTAGTTTTGATTTTACAGTTTTTGATTTTTCAAGGACTGGTCAAAATATTCACTTGAGATAATATGACTGACACGTGAAGGTGAATTTTCGATTTTTTACCAAAAAAATCCCTTATTTTGAATGAAAAATATATGTAACGAAGAAAATTGTTCATTCAAGGTTAATTTTTTATATTTATAACACGCTTTAAAAGTTCTATACGAACCGATAATGTGGTTTTCGAAAAATCGTGATCCGAGAATATAATTATGAGAAAAACGCGTTCAAAGTTATATTATTAATTAAAATATACATTTTTACAATTTTCCGAGCGTTGTCTGTTCCAGATCCATATAATGAACCTTCAGCAGAATTTGCAGCCTCTAAAATATCTATTCTCTGCTGCGGCGATAAATTCTCCCCGCTTTATACTTCTTTGTACACTGAGAGAAAAAGAGCGGGTAAACTGAACAATTTGACATCGTTAAAGCCATTTTTTTTAAAGCAAGCAATTTATCGTTTGATTTACCACAAATTGATAGCCGCAACTATTTTTTAATAGTTGAGCATTTTCCAAGCTCTTATACGAATTTTGTAGGAACGGTAACAATACTTATAGTAAAGGGTTTTACCATTTTGGAATAGATAGGTTACCTTTTAAATATTGTCAACTCTCGTTGCAAGATGTTGTTACTTACTCTCGTTTAGTAGCGGCAACAATATTACTGGTACAACCGTTTACCAATGCGATTTGGTTAAATTAACTTTCAATTTATTCCCGAGCGTTACTAAAAACTGAGTTAGTTTCGACAGCGCCGATAGATGGCGAGGCTTTCTCACAAATGATATGCGTATGCATATAAAATACTAATCCATCCCTAATTGACGCTAAAACATGCGAAAATATCAATAGATCAATCATAATAAGTTTAATAAACGTCAATAATTATACAAATATTTTTGGAACAAAATTGTTCGCAACAGTTAATAATACTATCTGGGCATGTAAAATATACGAGGATATATCGATTTCATTAGCAATAATATAGTGAAATTTTACTATATAAATATTAAGCAGTTTGGTTATTCTTCCTATGAAAATATAGTAAACATAGAATAGTTTATTTTACTCCTCCCAAAAGGTAAAAAGATGATTAAACCGTTCCTAGATTTCTTGGTTCACAAAAAAGGATACTGTGTACTATGAAAAGTATCCGTGTCCTTTTTAAACTATGAAAACTGGTTAGAAGATAGATAATTTAACTAGATTTTCCCCTCAATAATATCAAGTTTACATTTTCATTAAAATATGCATTTCTTTAACTTAAACAGCGTCGTCTGTTCCAAGTCCGTATAATAAACCTCCACCGGCATTTGCAGCCTTTAAAATATCGATTATTAATTATTAAATATAAATTCTTCCCAGTTAACATTTTTTTCGTAGATATATTTATTCTTTTTCTTCTTTCTCCCAACTCTTGAACCGGCTACATTTCCGTTAATTCTATTCCGTCAATGAACTTAAAAAAAAAAAAATAGTAAAAACCTAAAAATTGATATTTTACAGTTTCTGCCTGAACCAGACTCCTTAATACATTTATAAATATATTTTGTCTGCTCGTGCTGACTCAGTCTACCGATGAATACATCGTATGGTAATAATAGTTGGCGAGAAATTGACTGACAGGATCAGTCCAGTATTTGCATTCATCAATAAATTTACATTAGCTCTAATGGTCGCGTCTAGATGTAGGCGACAGTCAATTGACATGCCATATTTAGTGCCGACTATCGAGTTAATGTTGAAATTCAGATACGATATCAGAACTGACAAGGGCTGCTTTTCACGTTCCCGTTTCCGATTTTGTTCGCTATTATACACGTGATCACGACAAATAAAGAACACGTGTTTTTTTTAATAACTATCTAACTTGCTTTTAAGGAGTTAAGGTGAAGTGAAACCCCCTTCAAATCAGTCGATTCGAATACAACACTTTTTTTTAAAGGTATTAGACCAAACTGTCCGACACTTTGACACATCACTCTCGATCATATAAGAATTGTCCTAACACATTGAAAATTTGGATTTATGGAAAAAATTGTTTAACTTAGCCCAGATCAGAATCAAAATGGCGTCGAGCTCTCATATTTCGATCAATATACAATTATCGAAGGCTCTGATATGAGAAAAGAAAGGGTCAGGACAATTTTACGACAATTTAGAACACTTTGGTAATCTAAAAACTCGCATTTGAACGAGATAAATGTAAAAAAAGTGTCTTTTGCGCTTTTATGCTAAAACGATGGCAACACCCGGTCTCCGAGAGAAAATTTAGTTGCCCCTGAAATCACAGATGGCGCAGAGGGACCCTCTGCACTCTCTTAGGGTATCAAAAACCATGAATCAGGGGGATTTCTAAAGTTTTCCTTCGATCTCTTTATAATTGCTGGACGGAAGTGACATATGAAGTACGCCATTTGGGACAATACCCGAAATAATGCGACACAGCTGTGAATATAAATTCAAAGGTCGGCAACGTATGTATTTAGAAGAATCTTTTTTACCGACGTACAGAAAATTTGTCAACGTTCACCTTAAGGTGAAGGGAAACCCCCCTCAATAAGCCGATTCGAATACAACACTTTTTTTTAAGGGTCTTAAACCAAACTGCCCGAAACTTTGACACATCACTCCTCATCATCTAAGAATTGTCCTGACACATTCAAAATTTGGATTTTTGGAAAAAATTTTGTAACTTAACCCAGGCCGAAACCAAAATGGCGTCGAGCTCTCATATTTCGGCCAATATACAATTATCGAAGGCTCTGATATGAGAAACGAAAGGGTCAGGACAATTTTACGACAATTTAGAACACTCTGGTAATCGATAAACTCGCATTTGAACGGGATAAAGGCAAAAAAAGTGTTGTATGCGCTCCTATGTCAAAACGATGGTAATGCAAGGTCTCGGAGTGAAAATTTAATTGACCTGGAATCACAGATGGCGCAGGGGGTCCCGCTGCAGTCAATTAGGGCCCTAGAAAGCATGAATCCAGAGAATTTCTGGAGTTTTATTCGATTTCTTGATATTTATTGTACGCAAACGACAGGTGGCGTATTCCATTTGGTACAATATCCAATATAATTCGACACAGCTGTCCATATAAAAACGAACGTCGGCAAGGTAGGCATTTAGAAAACTCTTCTTTATCGACGTCGATCAAGTTCCTCAACGTGTTTTACTTCACCTTAACAGGGCTAATAGTTTACTAGCTCTTTATCTCTCTGTGCACTAACCAGGTTTTAAAAAGGCAGATCTAGCGGAAAATACGCTCAATTGGCAACTCTTTACCCAACCCTACAAGGTACCCTACGCATCGCGAATCACGCACCAGAGGGTGCAGAAGCCTTTAGCGGCGCGATGGAAAAATGTGCGTGCACCTTGCACGGATAGGGAGCATAAACAACACATAGAAACCTTTAGCCCGCTTTGATCTGGGCGCTTTAGAGGTCTCTACGGAGAGCCGTCGTAGCCTTTGTTCGCCCGAAAATCGTGAAAAGGGCAATTGGGTTGTCCCAAGATTGTGAACGTATTTTTCAACCGATTGAGCTCAGCAAATATTCCTTTTAAAGATAAAATGCTGGAACGTGTTCGTCTGGAAACCATTCTCGAAGAAGCATTTCCTTCCAGGTTGAAAAATATTTACATATTAAAATGTCTCAAGTTTTTATATAAAAATGATCATTTATCACGTAAATATTTACATGTTAAAATGTCTCGTTTTTATATAAAAATGATCATTCATCATGAATTGTTTCCATACCCGGAAGGAATCATCCTTTGTTCTTAGAATGAGCATTTGATGAATGTCGTCGGTTCAGAAATACGAACACAATTTTTCACTTTTTTTGCCTTTATCCCGTTAAAATACGAGTTTATCGATTACCAGAGTGTTCTAAATTGTCGTAAAATTGTCCTGACCCTTTCGTTTCTCATATCAGAGCCTTCGATAATTGTATAATATATTGATCGAAATATCAGAGCTCGACGTCATTTTGGTTCTGGTCTGGGCTGAGTTAAACAATTTTTTCCAAAAATCCAAATTTTGAATGTGTCAGGACAATTCTTAGATGGTCAGGAGTAGCGTGTCAAAGTTTCGGACAGTTTGGCTAGATACCCTTAAAAAAAAGTGTTGTATTCGAATCGACTGATTTGAAGAGGGTTTCACCTCTCCTTAAGAGGGAGATACATTTTACCGAAATTTTTTTCAATGAATTTTCATGAATTTTTCGTGCCGAAATCGTTAGACCGATTGAAAGATCCTTTTTCATACATGTTTGTCGATATTTTGTCTGCTTGTACAAACTTTTGAAAAACATTTCATTGCGTCGTCCTCGCTCGGTGCGCTGGACCGCAAGAGGCTGCATTTCATCGGTACCCACAATTGCGCCCGTTTGACTGATCCGAAAGAAAAAATCCAGGTATATTATGGTTTGTCAGATGATCCTTTATAGCCGGTAGCTCGGTCGCATCGAAAAATTGAAAAATCACAAAATGGCGACAGGATAACAAATTTTTTTTCTAATTCGGCAGCTTTTTCAGTTTTCTTAAAGTTGTACAGATCGTAATTTTGTATGTAGACTATTCTCCGCGGGAGGGGCTATAACGAGATATACTCTGAACAACCTCGCGAAAATTTTAGGTTAGTTTATGAGATATCGTGGGTACGAGTTTGAAAAATGTGCTTTCGAGAAAAATGCGTTTAAATTTTCGGGATGAATCGCCGCCCTCGGGTCATAATATTAGACCTGCCGCACACTCGTCCATTCAAACCTCTATAACTCCGCCCATTTTGCGAATTTTCTTAATAATATTTGCAGGGAATATTTTCAAGACTACAGAAAGCTAAACTAGACATGCATAAAACCGAAAATCGATTTTTTCATCGGACAAAATGTATCTCCACCCTTAAGGGGTTACATGTAGGTGTCATAGGCGAAATTCAAGAATTTTTTTTTCATAACTAAAATGCATTTTAGTGAATTCATAGTGCAATTATTGAATTTAATATATCATTTTTTTGTCAAGATATATTTAAAAATTGGCGAGGTACAGCAACTCTCTGAAAAAGTTTTTTTCTTTTTTTTCGGCGACCACGATATCGCAAAAAGTATTTCACCGATCGGCTTCAATTTTTTAGGACTCATTCTACACATGGAAGACTGCTGAATGAACGAAGGATTTTTTTTTTTTTATGAAAACTTGCTGTTTTATTAAGGAAAAAGGAAAATGTTGTAAGACGAAAAAAGTGATCTTTCAGTGAAACCCCTGCCATTTTGATAAAAATCGGATTTTCGAAAAATCCTTCATTCATTCAGCAGTCCTCCACGTGTAGAATAAGCCCTAAAAAATTGAAGCCGATCGGTGAAATACTTTTTGAGATATCGTGGCCACCACAAAAAAAAAAACTTTATCGGAGAATTGCTGTACCTCGTCAATTTTTTAATATATCTTAACAAAAAGAATGATATAATAAGCTTAATAATTGTACTATGAAATCACGCGCTGCACTCCATTAAAAAATGCATTTTAGTTATGAAAAAAAATTCTTAAATTTCGCCTATGACACCTGCATATAACCCTTTAAAATTGTGACAATTTGTCGGCGATTTCCAGCCAATTTCCCCATGATTTCAAGCATTAAAATCTATGATTTCCCGAGTGAACATCCTCTCGGATTTTCTTCTTTGAGAATCGATTGCTTTGATTTCATACGATAAACAATACGATTCGGTAAAAAGGGACGTTCGGCCTTAAAATTGTGACAATTTATCGATAATTTCCACCGATTTCCAGCGTTAAGGTGAAGTGAAACACGTCGAGAAACTTGATCAACGTCGATAAAGAAGATTTTTCTAAATGCCTACGTTGCCGACGTTCGTTTTTATATGGACAGCTGGGTCGAATTATATTGGGTATTGTACCAAATGGCATATTTCACCTGTCGTTTTCGTACAATAATTATAAAGAAATCGAAGTAAAACTCCAGAAATCCTCTGGATTCATGCCTTCTGGGGCCCTAATTGACTGCGGAGGGACCCCCTGCGCCATCTGTGATTTCCAGGTCAATTAAATTTTCACTCCGAGACCTCGTATTACCATCGTTTTAGCAAAGAAGCGCATACAACACTTTTTTTGCCTTTATCCCGTTCAAATGTGAGTTTATCGATTACCAGAGTGTTCTAAACTGTCGTAAAATTGTCCTGACCCTTTCGATTCTCATATCAGAGCCTTCGATAATTGTATATCGATCGAAATGTGAGAGCTCGACGCCATTTTGGTTCTGGTCTGGACTGAGTTAAAAAATTCTTTTGAAAAATCCAAATTTTGAATGTGTCAGGACAATTCTTAGATGATCAGGAGTGATGTGTCAATGTTTCGGACAGTTTGGTCTAATACCCTTAAAAAAAAGTGTTGTATTCGAATCGACTGATTTGAAGGATGTTTCACTTCACCTTAAAATCCATGATTTCCTGAGCGAACACCCCCTCGCTCATTGATATAATCGAACAATGGTACTTTCCTCTTATCGAGAAATGATTATTATCGGAATGGACTCCTTGTACAGTACCACTGCCGGTACTCTAGAAACGCCAACAATACGCTGCACTCGGAATGGTTTGGCCAATAACCCTTTCCCAATAGCACTCCAATGGCAGAGTTTGGCAAGGATGGAGAAGCTCTTGGAGGATTGGCTTGCCCCGGACGTGAAGCGCCATGTAAGTGAGTAATTAAGTCGTCAATCAGTTTGCCAACGCAGCGTTAAGCTCTCGTCAGGGTGGAGTGTACGTAACGTCATGCATGTCCCGACCTCGTGTCCCGCCGCTTACGATCTACCGAGTGACCCGTGGTTTAGTCGAGGACCCTGACCAACAATATTTTATACGCAAAATTATTATTGTCTCGTCCGCAAAGATGCGATTCCATTGAACTCAACTAGGGTTGTAAAGCCTGATGTCGCGACCGACAGGTAGTAATCGCGAACACCTTCGGTGGACAGTTTAAGGTGATGTCAAAGTGGCGTCGAAGAGGTTTTGTTTATAAAACTTTTCTCCCAACTCGGTTTACCGAATAATTTGAAACGTTACAACGTGAATAGGGAGACTATAAGGAAGGTCCTAACACTCATGACATTTCAATTCTTTTCAAATTTGTTTATAGGCATTGTAAAAATAATTTATAAGAAATGAAATTTCGCGAGTTTCAGGACCTACCTTAAGGTCTCTCCATATTCACGTTTCAAAGTATGAAACGATTTGAGACACCCAGTTCATAGAAAAGTTTTATGGACGATTGAGCTTTCGGATGCCACTTTCGCAACCACTTAAGAGAATATAAAGGTCAAATTCATCTATACCCTTTTTGATGGGAATGCCATTTTGAGTACTCAAGTGAGAGCATGAGCTGGCGCGTCCCATTATCGACATTTATATTTACGTTGAAGTCGTTTACAGTCTACGTTGAGAATTATACGAAGTGAAGGGCTCTATACGTCATTTCGGTAAAGTAATGATAAACAAGATCGATGTAAAACTGCCGAAATCCCACGGATTCGTGACTGTTTATATTTTGACGAACCAACGTCGTCATCTGTGACGTTTAGCTGCAACTAATTTTTTGCTCCAAAAAACCCGCGTTAGCCGCAGAACAGGCCAGCATTCTCTTGCAATCTTTGGTGAAAGTATTTATCACATTTTCCCATCTGACTGTAATATTCCATTTCTACGGTATTCTAACAAGGAAACATTTCCGAGTGTCCCACCCCGATTTCGATAATTTTTATATTTCTCGTAGAACTCGAAAATCTAAGGGATACGTATTTTTTTTACCTGCTAAGATTGATATCTAGGGGGTGAAAGAACCCCTCAAAGTTTGATGAAAAAATCGATTTTTCTTTTTTTTTTTCATGGAAGCACTCCACGGATTTCAATGAAACTTTGTTAAGACAATTGTACAACAATTTAGAACACTCCGGTAATCGAGAAACTCGCGTTTGAACGGGGTAAAGGCAAAAAAGTGTTTTTGCGCTTCTATGCTAAAACGATGGGAACACAAGATATCTTTTAGAAAATTTAGTTGCCATTGAGATCACAGATGGCGCAGGGTGGCCTCTGCAGTCACTTGAGGCATCGAAAACCACGAATCTAGGGGATTTTTGGAGTTTTACTTCGATTCCTGTATAATTATTGTACGGAAACGACATATGAAGTAAACCATTTCGTACAATACCCAATTTAATTCGACCCGACTGTCGATACAAATACGAACAACCGAGGTATTTAGAGGAACCTGTAAAATGTGACCGACGTCGATGAAATTTCTGGACGTGTTTCACGTAAGCTGAACCGCATTATACAGTAGTACGACATCAGAAATACATGTTAATCAAAGGCTACCCGAGGGACGGTAACAATGAAGAGCAAACCTGAATTCCATGGACGCATGGGTGGTCGTAAACCATTGACCATTGATGCGGTCATGGTTATGAGCTGTAATATCGTGGGTATGGATGCACTTTAACACGATTGAACACTTGATTAGGTCCTCATCGACCCTATTATCTCGGATAGATTCCACGAGGTGTTTATGTAATCCAGATCGCTTCTTTGGGATGCCATTCCCCGAAACATTCAAATTATGCAAAATTCAAATTAAAGCGACGTGAAAGCGGTATTCCTGGGGTTAAATTGTTTGTGACATGTTTGTCCGACTCGAGAGTACCGAAACGTTTGAAATTTTCCCACGTTGATATCGAAACTCTAAGGATTGTCCCGACCAAGGGGTTATTCACTCAGAAATTAGTGAAAATGATTTCCTTCCTTGAGTGCCGATTGCTTTTGATTTCATATGACAAACAATTGTGGCAATGTTTCATACGTCATAATTTACACAGTGGTAAAATATCATTATATATGGTCATCGGCCAAAGAGGAAGTAAATAAAAAATCAGAGTATGGACGAAATTAACAATGTTATCAAGTTGGAATTTAGATATAAACATCAAGTATGTATGAAAAATGTTAGATTACATGAGGTGTCTTTTTATTTTTCTAAACGTATTTTTAACGATGTTGATCAACCTTTGGGAGATGTCTACCAGAGCTATTATATATTTTGTATGCGTCAAGAAATAAGTGGATATTCGTAGATCAATGGTGGATTTATAATCTTCGTCTACAATAGACATAGATATTTATATACAGCGTTTAGATATTTTTTTAGGTGATTGATTGGCTATATACATTTGCTATACCTATGGACCTAATTTAGACGATTAATTTACGTGTATTACACTCCATAAGAAATAAGTAGATATTCGTATATCAATGGTGGATTTATAATTTTCATCTGCAACAGACATAGATATTTATATACAGTCCTTAGATATTTTTTTAGGTGATTGATAGGCCATATACATTTGCTATACCTATGGACCTAATATAGACGATTAATTGACGTGTATTTCACTCCACAAGAAATAAGTATATATTCGTAGATCAATGGTGGATTTATAATCTTCGTCTACAATAGACATAGATATTTATATACAACCTTTAGATATTTTTTTGGGTGGATGATAGGCCATATACATTTGCTATACCTATGGACCTAATTTAGACGATTAATTTACGTGTATTCCACTCCACAAGAAATAAGTAGATATTCGTAGATCAATGGTGGATTTATAATCTTTGTCTACAATAGACGTAGATATTTATATACAGCGTTTAGATATTTTTTTAGGCGATTGATAGGCCATATACATTTGCTATACTTATAGACCGAATTTAGACGATTAATTTACATGTATTCCACTCCACAAGAAATAAGTAGATATTCGTAGATCAATCGTGGATTTATAATTTTCGTCTACAATAGACATAGATATTTATATACAACCTTTAGATATTTTTTTAGGTGATTGATTGGCCATATACATTTGCTATACCTATGGACCTAATTTAGACGATTAATTTACGTGTATTCCACTTCATGGGTTGCCTGGAAAGACCGATAATTTTGCCTTTGTCCCTTTGTGAATATTTCCTTCAAATAAATGTACGTTTCGTTATTAAACACTTGGCAAACTGGATCGTTTGAGTGAACATTTGTCTCCTGATACCTTCGTTTAAAGTCGGTAAACAATTTATCACTTAGACCGTAGATAGTTATTTTCGTTTTAACTCTTATTATCGCACCCTCAGACTTATTTCTTCTTCTACAAATATTTGCACTTTACTGCTGGCAATGATGTGTTTGTTTTTCTTTGGTAACTGTACCGATAGTCGATCCCGTCGAGAATACTCGGAAACTTCTCAAGAAAAGAATCTTCCAAGAAAATACTACAAAAATAAAATTGATCCAAGTATTGATAAAAGTTTAACTTGGCAACATGACCAGGGATTGAAAGAAGATACAAAAAATGTATTCAATCGCCACAAGAGGGATTCAAGCTATAATCGATATCAATAAAGGTTCTGCTAAATATATAGAGCATTTGGTGAAAAAATTTAAAGCATGGTTTCTCTTGAATAAATCTTCCGTAATATGTGAGTTTTGTTTTTTTAATTGCAGGAAAATATCGCTATTTCATTGCCTACTTAAAAAATCTTGCTTTAAATTGATCATAGGGTGATTTTAACCTATGAGATGTATAAAATAGAGCTAAATGAACGTCTAATATACGTATATTATACGTAATACGGTATCTAATATGAGCCGTTTATTTTGAAAGTGGCCTAAGTCCATTTGTCAATTATTTGCGGTTGCCCGTAGTTACATGTGCAACTTGAAGTTATCTATCGATAAAGCATTTGAGGTTAATTATATTCCGAGTATATGCGATAATTTTGAACGCATAAGTTTTCAGAGTTAGTTCAATAATTAAAACCATCATTTTGAAAGTGACCTAACTCTATTTGTATAAGACCTAAATCTATATGTACGTTCTAAATTTGGGTATTCAGAATTTTTATAACGATGATGTTCACATGTACGTTTGGGATGAAACTATTGCATCAAGAGGTGCTCAAGAAATAGCTTCATGCATCCTAAAACATGTTAAAAATTTAAGGTGAAGTGAAACATCCTTCAAATCAATCGATTCGAATACAACACTTTTTTTTAAGGGTATTAGACCAAACTGTCCGAAACTTTGACACATCACTGCTAACCACCTAAGAATTGTGCTGATAGATTAAAAATTTGGATTTTTGGAAACAATTTTTTAACAGTCCAGACCAGAACCAAAATGGCGTCGAGCTCTCATATTTCGATCGATATAGAATTATCGAAGGCTCTGATATGAGAATCGAAAGGGTCAGGACAATTTTACGACAATTTAGAACACTCTGGTAATCGATAAACTCGCATTTGAACGGGATAAAGGCAAAAAAAGTGTTGTATGCGCTTGTATGCCAAAACGATGGTAATACGAGGTCTCGGAGTGAAGATTTAATTGGCCTGGAAATCACAGATGGCGCAGGGGGTCCCTCTGCAGTGAATTAGAGCCCCAGAAAGCACGAATCCAGAGGATTTCTGGAGTTTTACTTCGATTTCTTTATAATTATTCTACGAAAACGACAGGTGGAATATGCCATTTGGGACAATACCCAATATAATTCGACCCAGCTGTCAATTTAAAAACGAACGTCGGCAACGTAGGCATGTAGAAAAATCTTCTTTATCGACGTCGATCAAGTTCCTCGGCGTGTTTCACTTCATCTTAAACACTTACAGGTCTGCGAAGTTTCCGAAATCTGAAAAGCCTTTGTGAGAAAAACTCTCCGCCTTTATGAATCTTTCAAAAGCTCAACCTCGGTCCTGGTAAAAGTAAAATATCAATCGGCTTTCCATTCTTGAAAAAAAGGAAGTGTCATTGGACGCTTTATGTTCCTGCAGGGAAATCAATTTCGGAAACGAGGAAATTCTATCGCATAATGGATCGGTGAATGTAGAGAATAAGTAGACACTGTGGTGACAAATTGATAAGTTTTCTACGCGCTCGAGAACGTAAGAGAGACATGATGGACGATGGTCACACTCTATAGAAAATGACCTAATCTTTCTTGCGGGGATGCGAGCTCGAAATACATAAACAAATCTATACAAAGGAAGGCTATTCGTCTCAACCGACTAAAATTGCAATTTCATTATTACAACTACAATAGGCGGTTAAATTGTTATCAACACGTGGCAAAATTGCATTATTATCAATTTCAAGCAATATTTTATAATGCATAGTGAATATGTTAACTATTACCGATGTTTGTTCGAAGAAGTAGGTTCACCGTAATCAAAAAAAGTTCACAAATTATATGGCATTTGTTGAAACAAATTTTGCCTTGAACTGTTTCCATCAAATTTTCTTAGTCTTCGGTAGAATTCTCCGCGAATAAAAAGAACGAGTTTTTATTTTATTTGTATCAAATGTATAAATAATTTCACTTGTCTTACGTTTACATTAAGGGGTTATAGCACTTTGAATTTTAAAAAAAAGGTTTACGCGTTTATTTTACGCGTTTATACTTTAAACGCGTTTTTTTTAAACTGCATTTTAAAAATCGGTGGGCACTCTAGCTCCGCCAATTTTCAATCAACCGTCTTGATTCTTTTTTTATTTTATTCGTGATATGTTTATCTAGCCAAATACGTATGGTTTTTTCGATGTATTGATATTCGCGTTTTTCATGCAACATTAATTAACGAACTTTAGGGCAAAATACGTATCTTTCCTTTCAAATCGATGCCATTTTGTGAAAAATGCATATTTTTGAAAACGACTACGTTTTTCGCTGGCTTTTGGGCTACAGAAACTAATTCTTTTTCGTTCATTGATCTAGCTTAAACCTGGACTGAGTTATCGTGCCGACCGCACGATCATCGATTTTCGCAGTGCTCCGGTAAATTACCTTTCATGCCGCCATTTTTGTAAATAAAAAAAATACAAAAAAATATTTTGTTGTTTAATAGTAGTATAATACCTTCCTGTACTTTAATTTGGATAAAAACGTTTTGATTTTTAACAAAAAATTGTTGAAAAACCATAATTTTTGGGTGGGTTAAAGTGGTGTAACCCCTTAATGCAAGGGTTGCTTAACGTCTCATATTAAAGGAAACTTCGCGTCTCATCTAGAGTAATTGGGTAAATTGTCCCGAGTTTACGAAAATGCCAATAGAAATGTTTTTGGCAAGGTATTTTAGTAAAGAAATTCACGTTTCATTTATCTGTGAAATTCTGCACGCAACGTACACACGTAAAAGTACATAAATACTATTTAATCCGGTAGACGTCCCTTCCGATACGATGTAAACCGTAAACGTAAATGTGGTAAATTGTACACCGATGAATCGTGCATTCGCGACACCATATCTGCATGAAAGGCATTCATGTCCGCCACTGTACCTCCGGGTAAATCATCCTCTTCTATTGTACTAACTGACTTCCGCAAAGCCGGGGTTGGACTGGGATACTACCACCATCTGCATTAAAAAATTAAAGTGGCTGAAGGAAAATTCAATACAATGGAAACGGCGAGCGAATTGAAACCTTTGTATAGCCCGGTTCGGACCATATTAAAGTATCGCATCGCCCCGTCATTCTGAAAAAAAGTCATTCTAACTACAAGATTTTAGAATCGTATTTATGCGAACGAATCCTGTTAACATCCGTTTATCCCTGCGGCTACCGTTTCGTTGTACTCTTATGCCGCGAAGGGTATTGTGGTTCTCCTCGAAGAATTTGTTAACTCCTTTTTGGCATTTGGATGTGGTTCTTTATTATGCACAAGACAATCACTGTATGACTTACGGTCCGACGGGCTCGGAGTTCGGAATAAGACTGACTGTTCTAAGTTCATGAAGTTATCCCATAGGGATGAGGGTTTCTGATTCCGTGGCGTCATTCTGAAAAAAGTCTTTCTAACTACAAGATTTTAGAATGGTATTTATGCGAACGAATCCTGTTAACATATGTTTATTTCTCCCTGCGGTTACCGTTTCGTTGTACTGTTATGCCGCGAAGGGTATTGGGGTTCTCCTCAAAGAATTTGTTAACTCCTTTTTGGCATTTGGATGTGGTTCTTTATTATGCACAAGACAATCACTGTATGACCTACGGTCCGACGGGCTCGGAGTTCGGAATAGGACTGACTGTTCCAAGTTCATGAAGTTATCCCTACGGGATGAGGGTTTCTGTTTCCGTGGCGCCAGGCTCAACGGTTCTGTCCCATAGTCCCCGGACTCCGTTGCCACGGACGTCGAGATCTCCTCCCACGACGTATTTCGACCCCATGCAGTTCGCAAACTCTCGTGTGTGCATTTCTAAATGACTCTAGACTGACGGCATTACGGTGCGATATTTTCAATACCGAATATCTCCCGCTCAAGTAAAACTCCCGCAAGTTTGTGACTACGGTGTAAACGCCAAAGCAACTTGTTTGCGCCGTTTAGAAATAAGCGCTGAGTTAAGTTCCTGGCGGGTAAATTCAGGGTTCGCTGAATCTGCACCACGCACGAATTTAAATGAAAACAACAATAACAATTTATTGTACTAATAACAACGGATAGAGAAAATACAATTAGTCGGGGTGAATCCGCGGTACAGTCGCGTGTCCGGGTTACACACTAAGTCCCAGGGCGGAGACAAAACATCCGAATGGTTCGAAGTCCTAGTTGAGTCTAATCTCAAAAATGTGCAAAGTTGCATTCGCGATGCACTTTCTTCCCTTTCCTCTGTCGAAAGCTAAGAAGCGATGCACTTGGGATGCCGAGCCCTGATTGGCTGACTTTAGGACAGCATTTCCCAAAGGTTCATTTTTCCAGGTCGGCCCAGACTTCTTCGAATCCTGGAGAAAGTTCGCGATGCCTAGTAGCCATACGATACCCTTTTGGAAATGCGTCGCCATGGCAGACCCTGAAGTGGCCACTTTGAAGAACCCCCTACTCGGGGTCATAAATTTCGAGTCCTTTCTCTAGCTATTTACTAACCACGCCCAGGACCCTCCTTCGAGAAAGAGTGCCTCGCATTGTCCATGGCCAAATGTTGCCAAAATGTTCCTCAGACCGCCTCACTCCAATCAGATGGTTCAATACAAGTTGCTATAGTATGTCGTCCTGCAACTCCTTGCTAGAGCGACTTTCGGCAAGAAATTTGCCGTAAGTTTTCTAATCATGTGCAGGACACTCCTTCGAGAAAGAGTGCCTCGCATTGTCCATGGCCAAATCTTGCCCAAATGTTTTTCAGGCCGCCTCCCTCCAATCAGATGGTTCAAGACAAGTTGCTATACCATGTCGTCCTGCAACTCCTTGCTAGAGCGACTTACGACAAGAAATTTGCCGTAAGTTTTCTAACCACGTCCAGGACACTCCTTCGAGAAAGAGTGCCTCGCATTGTCCATGGCCAAATGTTGCCCAAATGTTCTTCAGGCCGCCTCCCTCCAATCAGATGGTTCAACACAAGTTGCTACAGCGAGTCGTCCTGCAACTCCTTGCTAGAGCGACTTACGGCAAAAAATTTGCCGCAAATTTATAGACAATATACGCGCAAATGCAAGTTGCTCCTGCAAGAAGTGTCGCGAGTTACTTACACGTGGACACGAGTCATTAGTTGTTAACTTTAATCTACGGTTAGGTAATCAATGATTTAATCGAGGAGGAACCGAGCAATAGGGTGCTTCAAAGTACAAGTAGACGAGCATGGCGCCCAGTCGACCCCGCGTACAGCCGGGGCCAATAAACTTGTCCGAGACCCTACCGCGTCTTTTGATCCGCAATTTCGGTCGAATAGATTTGCATGAATACGCGCCCAAGTGGCCCTCCATTATTCACGGCAACGGCTCTCCAAGTTCTCCTCGGAGTACACCTCTTCGGTGACGGTTAGGGCCACAAAGTGGCACGGCCTTGCTCACGAATTAGTTTCGGCCCATTAAGGTGAAGTGAAACCCCCTTCAAATGAGTTGATTCGAATATAACGCTTTTTTTTAAGGGTATTAGACCAAACTGTCCCAAACTTTGACACGTCACTCCCGATCGTCTAAGAATTGTCCTAACACATTCAAAATTTGGATTTTTGGAAAACATTTTTTAACTCAGCCCAGACCAGAACCAAAATGGCGTCGAGCTCTCATATTTCGATCAGTATACAATTATCGAAGGCTCTGATATGAGAATCGAAAGGGTCAGGACAATTTTACGATAATTTAGAACACTCTGGTAATCGATAAACTCGCATTTGAATGGGATAAAGGCAAAAAAAGAGTTGTATGCGTTTCTATGCTAAAACGATGGGAATACGAGGTCTCGGAGTGCAAATTTAATTGACCTGGAAATCACAGATGGCGCAGGGGGTCCCTCCGCAGTCAATTAGGGCCCCAGAAAGCATGAATCCAGAGGATTTCTGGAGTTTTACTTCGATTTCTTGATATTTATTATACGAAAATGACAGGTGGAGTATGCCATTTGGTACAATATCCAATTTAATTCGACCCAGCTGTCAATATAAAAATGAACGTCGGCAACGTAGGCATTTAGAAAAATCATCTTTATCGACGTCGATCAAGTTCCTCGAGGTGTTTCTCTTCACCTTAAAGAGGAAGTCGAGGAGGTTGGACAAATCATTATTTCAATATTGGAAATCAATTTAACCCTCCCGGTCCACGTCGATTTCCCCTTGAATATATAGCTTATGAAACGATACAGTTCCATCTTTAATAATTATAGAACTTAATAATTTCCCTACATCTGGAGGTTCTCATTTTTCCGGCAGTTCTCTTGCTTGAATTGTAGCGATCGGAAGATACGTGTAATCGATTTTCTTTCCTTCCTACGTTGTCGTGAAAAGCTCTAACGATATTTTTTCCACTCTGTAATATCCGGCAAGGGTAGACAATTTTAATAAACATTCTCTTTCAATTTCAACGGTCAACATGTAAGCTAATGATTGCCATATGAAAAAGCCTGGGATATCGTACACTGAGAGAGAAAGAGCTGGTAAATGGAAAATTTCACCCCGTTAAAACCATTTTAGTTAATGGAACGCAATTTATCGTTTGATTTAGTATAAACTGGCAGCTGAAACTATTTTTTTATAGTTGAATCTCTTCCTGGATTTTTTACAAATTTTGTAGGAACGGTAACAATATTTATAGTAACAATGTTTACCATTTTGGGCTAGTTAGGTTACGTATTAAATGCTGTCAACTCTCATTGCAAAATCTTGTTATTTTCTCTGCTTTTAGTAGCTGCAAGAATATTATTAGTGCAACCGTTTACCATTGCGGTTTGGTTAAATCGACTTCCAATTTGTCCCAAACGTTACTAAAAACTTTGAGTTAGTTTCGACGACACCGATAGATGGCGAGGCTTTCTCGCAAATGAAGCGGATCACTCGTTTGCATATAAAGTACCACTTCATCCCTAATTGAAGCTAACAATAAGACGTGCGAAAATGTCAACGGGTCCAGCATAATAATTTTAATAAACGTCCATAATTACAAAAAAATAATACCATCTGGGCATGTAAAATATACGATGACACATCGGTAACGTTAACGATAATAAAGTGAGATTTCACTATATAAATAGCAAAAAGTTTCGTTATTCTTCCTAGGAAAGTACAGTAAACGTAGAATAGTTCATTTTACTTCTTCCAAAAGATAGAAAAATATAGTAATCGCTCCCAAACTTCCTAGTTAAGAAAAAAAGGTAATTTTACTATAAAAGTACTCGAGTCCTTTTTGAATTATGAAAACTATTTTAAAAACGTTTAAATTAACTAAATTTATCTCGGGGTAGAATTCATAAGTTTTTCAGTAATTGAAAATAAATTTTTGGAAGAGTACACCGTTGCCCTTTTGGCAACAAATGCCCAAATTTCCCCGCCATACAACGTATCGGTTCCGAGCAGCTCATTAGGATTTTGAACCATTGTTTCGAAACATACATGCGTTACATTTTCCGATGAACATCGTAAGATAGTTATACCAGAAATAGAACCGTGATTTGGCATCAAAGAAGTTTCAGTTAACGGCAGTGTTAAAGGTTTGGCTGGAATGGTCATTACCTTTTTATTACTTGCAGCGTACGTGCCTTGTTTCGCAATTTCCGGGCCGATAAAAGAAAGCGATATAGAAATAGCGGAATGTACCCCAAAGCACGGAACCGTCGAGTAAGTTTCATTTTGCAAAACGTTTTCCCAACGGAGCCCCACTCGATGTTACATCCGTGAAAAAGAATATAATGGAAGGACCCGAACCTAATGGAATCCCAATAGAGCCTTAAAGCGCGAGCGCAAATCGATCGAGAAGGAAATACTCGATACCGTTGTCGCCCTCTGTTGTCATGCATGTAGATTCGAGGAGAATTAGGTTAACACTATTTCTACCAAAGGTGTCAAAATCCACCTTTTAAAATTTTAACTTGAAATTATTTTCAGTTAATTAATGTTTTGAGTTTTCGTATAATTGTTAAATTTATTTAGCGGTATCATTTTCCTCCAGCTCATCATGGATCTATATATACGTACATGATATACCTATTTCTACCATGAGAAGCCTTTGACACCTTAACGATTTTACAACAATGTCCAATTTTAAATCATTCTACGCGAAGTGAAACATCCTTCAAATCAGTCGATTCGAATACAACACTTTTTTTAAGGGTATTAGACCAAACTGTCCCAAACTTTAACACATTACTCTGATCATCTAAGAATTGTCCTGACACATTCAAAATTTGGATTTTTCAAAAAAATTGTTTAACTCAACCCAGACCAGAACCAAAATGGCGTCGAGCTCTGATATTTCGGTCAATATACAATTATCGAAGGCTCTGATATGAGAATCGAAAGGGTCAGGACAATTTTACGACAATTTAGAACACTCTGGTAATCGATAAACTCGCATTTTAACGGGATAAAGGCAAAAAAAAGTGTTGTATGCGCTTCTATGCCAAAACGATGGTAATATGGGGTCTCGGAGTGCAAATTTAATTGACCTGGAAATCACAGATGGCGCAGGGGGTCCCTCCGCAGTCAATTAGGGCCCCAGAAGGTATAAATCCAGAGGATTTCTGGAGTTTTACTTCGATTTCTTTATAATTATTGTACGAAAACGACAGGTGGAATATGCCATTTGGTACAATACACAATACAATTCGACACAGCTGTCGATATAAAAACGAACGTCGGCAACGTAGGCATTTAGAAAAATCTTCTTTATCGACGTCGATCAAGTTCCTCACGTGTTTCACTTCACCTTAATATCAAAACCATTTGGGTACACCATTTCGGTTGTAATAAAAAATAAGGTAATCCCCGACAGAGTTGCCAGTATCCCAGCAATTGCTGGACTTTTCCATCATTTTTATTTTTTCCCAACATCCCAGCAAAGTAATGATTTTCCCAGCAAAAAAAATTAAAATATAAAGAAACTATACATGACATGAATTAGGCAACAGCGAGGGACTGTAATTTGCCCCTTGGTTTTTGCTTCTTCGTATTATTATACCAAGACATGGAAATTCTGTGCTATATGTTATTCCCAGCAAATTTTAGAGAATATCAGAAATTTTCGCGTAATAATTCCAGCAGTTTGAAAATCTAGAGCGGCAATACTGAATTCCCCGGTATAATTTTTATATTCGGTTGTTGTTTGCTATGTTGCATTTTACTGCAGATCATTGAAGTAATTAGTTGTAAAAGTAATTGTACAACGCAGTTTTGGAGTTCTAGTATTTACTTCGTAGGGTGATGCACATAATAATTTGGGGAAAAAAACCTGGATGAGCGGTACAGACAAAAACCCAGTCTGGCTCATAAATGTAATTAGGAAAGGAATATGTTTTAATAATTATTTCGATAGTTATTTGCACCGAAACGCAAAGGTGTCAAAAGACACCTTTTGGTCGAAATAGGTATACACAAAATTGTGGTAGAAATAGTGTTAAAGCGCGAGCGCAAATCGATCGAGAAAGAGATACTCGACACTGTTTTCATACATGTAGATTCGAGGAGAATTAGGTTAATCATCGCATTCCTCCTACTTGTCAAAATGAAGCGACGTTTACGTACCTACGCGTTTATACCCACAAGAAACAATATATGTTGTTATGCGACTTGACCACGTAAGGTCTTCTAAACTCAACGAAGAAATCGCTAAAGACAAAATTCGTTAAGGTGATGTGAAAGTGGCGTCGAAGAGGTTTTGTTTATCAAACCTTTCTCTCAATTCGGTTTACCAAATAGTTTGGAACTTTACAACGTGAACAGAGAGACTATAAGGAAGGTCCTGAAACTCATGAAATTTCAATTCTTTTCGAATCTGTTTATAGGTGTTTTAAAAATAGTTTAAAAATAATTTAAAAATTAAATTTCGCGAGTTTTAGGACCTACCGTGTGGTCTCCATGTTCACGTTTTAAAGTATGAAACGATTTGAGACCCCCAGTTTGTAGAAAAGTTTTATGAACAATTGAGCTTTCGGATGCCGCTTTCGCATCCCCTTAAGCAACCATCGAACCGAATAAGTCTCTTCTCTTCGAACAATGTAACTCATTGGATCTCAACAAAGAACCCGAATGTATAAATTACAATTATAATAAATTGTATTTTACTGTAAGTGTGCGAAGAAGTTCATAACGTATGTAAAATATACATGAAATATCCATACATCTATACGAAATCTGCATTAATACGATCCGTTGTGCTTTTACGTATTTGTCAACTGATCGTTGATTTCCTTAAATATTCAATCAATTTTTCAAATTAATACGTATGGTTACATTTTCTCCGTCAAGTAATCCTCCCCTATATCGGCAGCAATTGTAACAAAAACATTCGGTACGGAAAATAAAGTTGCCAATTTCCCATGAACTTTTAAAGCGATAAACCATCTTTTGTATGTACCTAGTTTCAATCGTGAAAATCCATTACTACGATTACAATATGATAAATGTAAAAATTGTTACAATTGACCTCGGTCTCCCTTACAATTAGTTCGTGATCGGAACCACGAGGGAGCGCTGAAACTCGTATACGGAGAAATATATTACGAACTTATTAAACTTCCGCCCTATCTAACCCTCTTCGGCTCAGACGAAAGACACCAACAATACTTCATATCCTCGGAAAATTTGAGAGCACCTCATTTGCTTACGAAGAGGTTCTTTTAATGATAATAAAGCCCGGAGTTCGGGAGAAAGACAACTATTGGAATTTATTACAAAATAAATAAGATAAGTAGACGTACGGATAAGTCACAAGATTAGGGAGTAGTTCCGGCAACAAATTACGAGGGTTAATTTTAGATGAAACGCAACTCTAACACGTCACCTCGCGTGACCCCGGGAAGAGATGTTGCTTTCCTCTGACAACCCTAATTACGCCAATCAAATTCTGAAGTAGTGCAGGGGAAAGTGATCACGACGAGACACCGAAATTCATTCTCAATTTGCGAATCTCTGATTGCGAGTCTATATTACTTACAAGTACAGGAAGGATTGTTTCCACTGAGAGAAACCGAACAATTGGACCCTAGTAAGGCCATTGTCAAAGGAACGCCATTTATCGTTTGATTTACTATAAATTGGCATTTGCAACGATTTTTTAATAGTCGAGCATCCTCCTGGCTGTTGTAGGAATTTTGTAGGAACGGTAACAGTATTTATAACAAAGGTTTCTATCATGTTGGAATAGTTAGGTTACCTTTTTGGTATGACCAACACTCGTTGCACGTTGTTGTTAATTAGTTTACGTTTAGTAGCTGCAACAGTAACACTAGTACAACCGTTTACCATTGCGGTTTGGTTAAATCAACTTCCAATTTGTCCCGAACGTTACTAAAAACTTAGTCCGAATTAGTTTCGACGGCACCGATAGATGGCGAGGCTTTCTCGCAAATGATGCGTGTCGCTCATATTTCATTATGGGCGCAAAACGTGTGATGCTTATTTTAAATACTTTTAAAACGATTATAACGTATTCGGCAGATAATACTTAAAAAATACTTGTATTAAAATGAAACGAAATGTTTCGTATATCTGATAGGAAAATATTATGAAAACACACGGAGCTAATATTATGTAAATACCATAGAAATAATATTCTAAAGTAAACGTTTTGCAAATATTTCAAATGTCTNAGAGATAATATTCAAAAGTGAACGTTTTGCAAATATTTCAAATGTCTGCTATATATTTACAAAATGTACGATATTCGTTAAATATATAGAAAACATAGGACAAATATTTTGTGCTACTAGGGATTTGTCGTGATTTTTGTTATCAAACGAAGTGACCAACAGTCAACGTAAAGTAAAAAATGTAGTTTTTAATATATGTTTATCAATGAACAAATATAGTTTTGATACATGTTTACAAATGATTAAAACCAAATATGTGATCGAGGCTATCAGCAAATATTTTAGATGTCTTCGAATGAAATCTGCGAAAAGTCTCAAATAATCTGCCGCTTGAGATATTTATCAAAGAGTACAATAAATATTTATAAATTATTCTGTGCTCCCAGGATTGCCACGTTACATATGCTGGCTGGTTGTAATTAACAATTTAAATATGCTATTTGTATTCAGTAGAACATTTAACGGCATCTGTGTGTTCGACTTACATTACTAACTATTAAGCACACCATGTTAGTTACATAACACTGGAATAACATGAGTTATAACGAATATTATTCAAAAGATGTATTAATATCATACAACGTGGAATTATTACCGTTCGGTAACACTGTAGAGGAAGATGGAAAGAATTGGAGAGTATTCTTTGAATTCAGCTCACTCTTAAGAATTCACTAATTTCTAACCTCTACGCAGGATCGACGGAGAGGGAATAGCCATTTTCCTCAAGGGCGGTGACAAGTAATTTCCTGGTGGAGGAGGCTCCGATGAAACCTCCAGAGAAAGGACCTACTCCTGACACCTCCTCCTGCACCAGTCATAATTCGCGACATAAAATTAAGTAGGACACACCACGGTACTTGCAGCCAACACGAGAACCGTCTTTTGGGAGAAATTAAAATGTACTGCAATAACCACTCTCCTTTCATTAATATACGGTGAGAAATGTCATGAGGTTAAGGTGAAGGGAAACCTCCCTCAATCAGCCGATTTAAATAAGACACTTTTCTTTAAGGCTACTGGATAAAACTGCCCGAAACTTTGAAACATAACTCGTAAGCACCTAGGAATCATCCTGACACTTTCAAAATTTCGATTCTTGAACAACATTCTTTAACTTAGCCCAGACCAGAACCAAAATCGCGTCCAGCTCTCACATTTCAATCGATACCCAATTATTCAAGGCTCTAATACGAGAAACGAAAGGGTTAGAGCAATTGTACGACTATTTAGAACACTCTGGTAATCGAGAAACTCACATTTGAACGAGATAAACGCAAGAAAAAGTGTCTTTTCCGCTTCTATGCTGAAACGAATATAACGCGAGATCTCGGAGAGGAAATTTAGTTGCCCCTGAAATCACAGATGGCGCAACATGGCACTCTGTACTCACGTAAGGCACCAAGAACCATGAATCCAGGGGATTTCTGGAGTTTTACTTCGATTTCTTTATATTTACTGTACGAAAACGACAGATGGAGTATGCCATTTGGTATAAAATCCGATATAATTCGACACGGCTGTCGATATAAATACGGACGCCGGCAACGTAGGTATCTAGAAGAATATTTTTTACCGACGTAGATCAAATTTTTCAACGTGTTTCGCTTTGACTATGGAACCCTTTCGACATATAGGCGAAATTCATGAAGCATGCCGGCAACATTGGACCTTTAGGCGCTTTTGGTAGCCAAAGAATTAATGTGGCACTGAGAAATTTAATCGATGTCGATAAAAAAAATTCATGTATACCCTTTTCGGTGGTAATGCCATTTTGAAAGCTCAAGCGGTAACATAAGGTAGCACGTCACGTTACCGACATTCATATTTACGTTGAAGTCTGTTACACTCTACGTAGAGAATACGAAATGAGGCGTTTATCATTTCGGTAAAGTAATGATAAAGAAATTGACGTAAAACTGTCGAAATCCAGGAGATTTATAATTTATTATACCCCAATAGTCCAACGGCGCCATCTATGACGTTTTAGCTGCAACTAAATTTTTGCACCAAGAACACGCGTTACCCACGGGATAAGTCGGCATTTTCTTGCAATCATTGGTAAAAGTAATTTCCATATTTTCCCATCTAACTCCATATTATTTACGGTTACGTTGAAGAAACGTTATTACGTTTCTTCAACTGGAATAAATCATTCGTTTGAATGAAACATTTATTGAGTTCAAATGAAGCAATTCATTTGATCACATCAAAGAAATATGGTCAATCGACAAATATGTTTCAATGAAGTATATATGTAGGATCAAATTTCAAGTGTCAGGATTAACATGAACGGTTGGTTTATTAATAAAAAAATTAATATAAAGAAGTTGAATACATTGAAGAGTACGTCTTAAAGATCTCAGGAAAAGGGACTTGACTTTCCCTCCGACTTCGCTCGAGCTCTCCTCAGTTAGAACTAACTCTCATTCGATCATTTTCATCCAGCCTCGCTCTAATTTCTTTCTCACTCAATTCATATTCCTCACTCTCTCATTCCCACACTCATCAATACATTTCTTTGTGCGTCAAAATTCTCACTCACTGAGTCATACAGCCGCTCGCACTTCGCGAACTCTCACCCACGCATAAACGGTATCGCCCATCGAGCTGTCATTTAATCTAAATGCTTCTCACTTCACCCCACAATCATACAAACATTACCTTTCACTCTAACTTCTATTTAGTCTTATTCTTAATCTTTATTGCCTTATTGGCGACACAACTATTCCTATAGCTAAACGCTTTCATCTTTTTTTTCTTCTATTAACTTTATTGGATCGCACAGGACACTGACACTACATATACTCGCTCGACTGTACAAGAAAGAAGAAATAATTTTCATTCAAACAATTCACTTTCAATCAAACGGTACGTTACTTCAGCGTCGAGGTTCTCTTTACGATACACCTGTAGTAACGTAAATCTTCGCAGATCTTGTCGACCCGGATTTCTCTAAGCATGGCGTCGAGGGTTTGAATATCTCGCATGGCACTCTTTACAACTTACGTGCAACTTGAAAGGAACCGAGCACTCCGCCCTGATGTACGTATGTACACAGGGAGAATATCGGAAACGGGGTGTACATGCCCCATGGTACATCTGTATTCATTGTAGGCACGTCCGGGTGCAGAAGGTCTGGCAATATGAAACGTTGAATTTATGTATGAAGTAACTTTATTGTTGTATCTTCCTTTTCTTCCTTTTTCCAACTCCTATTTTTTTCACCTGCGGCCATCCCACGAGTTTATATTATTTTTATATGCGCACGTACGTAGAGTTACACCCCTACCCCCCAACACGGTAAAGTAAGAATAATATAATCGTTACCTAATGTTTGTAACGTGTAACGTTACATACAAATAATACATATACGTAAGATTTGTATTGCCGTTTCCTACACACATGTGTAACATCGTTAAAATACGAATAACGCAACGTATACATAACATGTTACATGTTACGTTAATATTATGTAACTGCAATGTTAATAATGTTATGTTACCGGACGGTAATAATTCGACGTTATATGATATCAATGTATTTTTTGAGTAATGTTTGTTATATATCATGTTATTCTAGTGTTATCGGTGAGTAGTAGTAGAAAATAATTTGTAAATATTTATTTTTGTAATCTTTACTAAATATCTCCAACGACAAATATTTTAGGATGTCTCGTAGATTTCACTCGAAGATATCTAAAATATTTGTTGATAATCTCAATGGTATATTTAGTTGTAATAATTTAGAAACACGTGTCCAAATTATATTTTATAATTTTTGTAATTATCGGACACTTTATTTGGTATCAAAAACCACAATAAATTTATGCAACATTCCTGTTCCTCTATTTTATTATGGGAGCAAAACGTGTGACTTTGATTTTACACATTTTTAAAACATCTATAATATATTCCGCAGATAATATTTAAAAAACACTTATATTAAAATGAAACGAAATATTTCGTATATCTATAAGAAAAATATTATGAAAACATATGCTAATGTTATCGGAATATTATAAAAATAATATTCTAAAGTAAATGTTTTGCAAATATTTCAAATGTCTGTTAAATATTTATAAAATGCACAATATTCGTTAAATATATAGAAAATATATGACAAATACTTCGCATTACTACGGACGTTTCGTTTCATCGAATAGCCAAAAACGAACGTTTGTTCATTTTTTCATGTTTTTACTTCTATTATTTTTATTACGTTCTTTTTACTATGCTACTCTGGTTATTGAAACCTCCTACCTACGTGATCCCATATGTTGCCTTGCAATAAGTTTACGACTACCACAATTCTGGTTTGCCTGACCTTTCTTTTTATTCTGCGTATCTTAGAGTCTATTATTTATGTAAAGAAACCAGCGCGCTGTCGATGAAAAATGATTTTGCAGCATATTGAAAGGCAAAAGAAATTCACGATAGAATGGAAGCTACCTACGTGATCCCATATGTTGCCTTGCAATAAGTTTACGACTACCACAATTCTGGTTTGCCTGACCTTTCTTTTTATTCTGCGTATCTTAGAAAATATCCAAAGTCTATTATTTATGTAAAAAAACCAGCGCGCTGTCGATGAAAAATGATTTTGCAGCATATTGAAGGGCAAAAGAAATTCACGATAGAATGGAAGCGGCCGTAAAACGTCGTAGTAACGTCAGCCATCGACTGAGCAGATATTACAGCTACGTGAGAGGTATTACAATGGGCTGTCGTGGAACACGGACGCGTTATAAAATGCAGTTTCGTGCGTTTGGAGTTGCGTTTGCTGCCGCAGAGTCGTAACCCATTTACGTCGCATCTACCCTCACGGTTCTTCGTTAACACATTCGCTTCTCTCTGTCAGTTTATCCCACCGTGTTTCATTTCCTGCTCTACTATTTTCATTCATCCGGAATAGCGGAACTTCGGTTTTCCCCACTTCTCGATTGGCAAATCACGCTTACCCCGGGTTTTTTACCAACCTCGGTTAAATCATTGCTTACTTAAGGTTAAGCGAAACACGTCGAGAAATTTCGTCGACGTCGGTAAAGAAGATTCTTCTAAGTACCTACGTTGTCGATGCGATATTTATATCGACAGTCGTGTGGAATTATAACACATGAAATATTCACCCAGTCCTAACATTGATGATAGGTTAGGTTACCTTTTGGGGGAACGTCTTCCCGTAATCAAGAAGTCACGAACAAGTATAAGGAGATACAACGCCAAGTATCGAAAGCGTCTCCGCTGGAAGGATCCAAGATCTTTAGATTTTTTCTCATCTAGGGCCGAGGCGCCTTCTCGATGAAATTTTATAATTAAAAATTATCGTCTGCTAGCGGGTTCGCTAGTCTTAATCGCGTTAAAAAAAAAAAAATCGAACTCTATACATCAGGCAGGGAGTTTCACTTCACTTTGCGTACCTTAAAGTGAAGTGACACCCGTCGAGGAACTCGATCGACGTCGGTAAAGAAGATTTTTCTAAATGCCTACGTTGCCGACGTTCCTTTTTATATTGACAGCTGTGTCGAATTATATTGAGCATTGTACTAAATGGCATACTCCACCTGTCGTTTTCGTACAATAATTAAACAGAAATCCAAGTAAAACTCCAGAAATCCCCTGGATTCATCGTTTTTGGTGCCTTACGTGACTACAGAGTGCCATGTTGCGCCATCTGTGATTTCAGGGGCAACTAAATTTTCACTCGGAGTCCTCATTTTCTGGTTTGTGCTAACTTAGAAAATTTGTCTCATAAATCCAAATTTTAAGTGTGTCAGGACAATTCTCAAACGATCACGAGGCATGTGTCAAAGTTTCGGACAGTTTGGTCCAATACCCTTAAAAAAAATATGATATTCGAATCGACCGAAATGATTTAGTGACGTAGGATTGGAGTTCCCTCATTTTCCGCAAGTAGCGCTCATGTCGTTAGATCCGAGAAAACTGATATCCCGATTCTGGGGCCACTTTCTGAGGAATCGACCATATGGCATCATGTCTCATTATACTATTTCATGGCTAATAGTCTACTTCTATCTTGATACCTGATGACAGGCATAGAATTCGCGATGACAGTTAATGCTTGATTTGATCGGAGAGGCGGTGATGAAATAAAGATAAAAATGAGAATAAAGCAGATTCGCGCTTACAAAAGACCCTTTAGGCGACCCAGCCTCATGACTGCGAGTGAAACCTTCGCCCCTTGGGGATAACAAAATAAAGGTAAAAATGAAAATGAAGATGGTCCGAGCCTGCCCGATTTCTCGATAATAGAAGCTTTGGAGAAACTGCCGATACGTTACCGGAAATTTCTCATCGTACTTGACATAACTTACCGCGTTTAATACCGTACCTAGAAGGCCCGACCACAAGGGCCGAGGAGCCCTCCACCCGCTGAATGGAGTTACCGCCGCCTCTAAGGGCGAGCCCGAGACTTCTCTGAGTGCCCTGGGCAAAGGGCTTCAAAATCAGTTAGGCACTTACCAGAAGCACTTTCATTCAAACCGATGGCATGTGACATTTATGTCGCGTTCGGTTTCGCGGCAACCTACAGGAATCAGAGCGCGATGTTCTTTTATGGTAATACGAAAGGCACTGAGAAGTTTAATCGACGTCGAAAAATAAAATTCACGTATACCCTTTTCGGTGGTAATGCCATTTTGAAAACTCAAGTGATAACATAAACTGACGCATCAGGTTCCCATCATGCATATTGAAGTTGAAGTCCGTTATACTCTATATTGAGAATTATACGAAATGAAACGTTCCATGCGTCATTTCAATAAAATAATAACGTTTAGCTGCAACTAAATTTTTCCTCTAAAAACATGTGTTAGCCCCGGAACAAGTCTTGCAATCGTTTGTTGAAAGTATTTTCTATATTTCCCCATCTGACTCGATAATATTCCATTTTTATGGAATTTTAAATTGTTCCCGAAACTCTTCATTTTTTATTCTGAGCCTTCATGAAGCATAAAATATCAAGAACATCCACGGATCACGCCATGTAGGTTCTAGTCCATGATAAATGAATACATTTTTTTATAAAAAAAATTTCTTGAGTCTCAGGATCTACCTTAGGACTTCTATGTTGCCACTAGGAAAGTATAGTAAACGTAGGAATATAGTAACCGTTGCTAGATTTCTTAGTTCAGAAAAGAAGTTAATGTCACAATAATAAGTATCCGCGTCCTTTTTGACCCATGAAAACTAGTTAAAATGTAATCAATTTACCTAGATTTTTCTGTCAGTGGAGGAAAATGTATTTTCTGACCACGTAAATTACGATCGCGTATAAAAACTGCCGCGTGTTATAATTTCCAACGTAAAAAAGAGACTAAAAAAGTACCGCGTAAATTGAGGGTGGGGTGTAATTTATAAAAGGAGGCATCGCGTATGAAAAGTGCAATCATTCATTGTTAGCTGACTGGTGGCTTTCGCCGTTCTTCCACATTTTGCTCTTTTGGATCGCGATCACGTTTCGCGGTAGGTCGAGTTTTATGGTCGGCCCGGTTTCATCGTCCAGGGAAATCCCAGCCCATAAACCAAGTACACCATCGGCATCCGGCAATATAGTTCAAGAGAGGTGGGCGCGTTCGTTGGCGAGGTGCTTGGAAATTGTTCCTACTTCCGTCTTCCCTGCAGATCTCATACGGTCTTTCTTGTACACGGAAAAAAAAGGAATGGGCTGGAAAACCACAATTGCGGTAATCGTAACCCTCTTGCAAGGCTACGTACGAGAAAATCTTGGCAGAAAGTCGTAGTAACCAGCGTAACACGGTAAAAAGAACATAGGAAGGGTTACTTCATCATTTGGTCAATGTAACTACAAGGAACGACTTCTTCCAACATTGTGCATAGTTGGAAACATCCATTTAAACATTTACCATAGACATAAAATATTCAATTATTATGATTACGAACGCTATACTTACGTTTCTGTCAGGGTTCTCATACATTTCTACCTCAAGCAGTAAAATATCATTTGATGCTCAGAAATATGGTTTCTCGATGATCACTTCCCTTTTCCTTCTTCTTCGGGGAAGATGTAGAGTCAATGTATCGTAAACGTAAGGAATGGTAATGGGTCTTATATGCACCCGAACAGTCTGCATCGCCGGCAAGAAGTTTTGCCACCTGGCGGCGCTGTCGAAACTAATCGGGCCAAACAATTGTTTCTGGGATCACGTAGGCAAATTTAAAATAACCTTGCAACGGGGATAACCTTACTATAATACGTGGTTACAGCTCCCAGATAAACCTTACATTTTCCTGTGCGTATTGTAACCTATTGTATTCAATATTACCATTTCAAATGGTGATCACTCCTGCACCCTTTAGGCGCAGCGCCATGGATACAGTACCTATTCGCAAGGTTACATTTCCCATTCCACGTGGGAAATTTCACCATTTATGTGGTTTTACTTCCCACAATATTTTAACCATGTCCCTATAGTATTTTTACCCAAATAATTTTTTTCGTGTACACGGGAAAGAAAGATTGGTCAGGAAAACCACAATTGTCGTAATCGTAACCCTATTGTAAGATAACAATACGAATCAAAATTGTCAGAAAGTTGTAGTAACCATCATGACATATTATAAAGAACATAGGAAGGGTTACTTCATCGTTTAGCCTATGTAACTACTAGTCGGACCGTATACGCATAATTCAATTTTAATTCACTAATTCACTCAAGACCATCCGTAATTAGTGGGAACTAAATATTGTCCCCGAAAACACTTGCGACATATCTATACCATGCATTGCAAATGTCCGTTCTTCCCTTTCTATTATCGAATGTGTACATTTGCGTTACTCATCGTACGAATGTGACAATACCGAAAATGAGCTGATTCTCTTCTTGCCCACATGGTTTATTAGAAATTTTATTCTTTCTCGTGGAGTATTTGTAGAATCACATTTCCAACTCCTCCAGGCTCGAAAAATGGGAGTTTAGTAGTATCTCGCTCAAGCTCGAACGCGCAAAGCCTCTCTCATTACTTTTGTTAGCCCTACAAATGTCATGCTTCGAATGTATTTTACTCGAACTTTTCCCGAGTTTCTTGATATTTATAGCGGGATCAACCCTTTCTCCATCGGTACGGAAACTCTTTCACCTTATCTACGTTTGCGGTATCCTCGTATAACGTTAAGCTGTAGAGAACAGGACAACGACACCATTCATGTTTACGAGAAATCCGGAAGTAACGCCACGTCGAAGGGAAATCCCCTATCTATAATACGATATCCCGGTTTAAACGATACCTTCCCTTTAAGGTGAAATGAAACACCCTTCAAATCAGTCGATTCGAATACAACACTTTTTTTTAAGGGTATTAGACCAAAATGTCCGAAACTTTGACACATCCCTCCTGATCATCTAAGAATTGTCCTGACACATTCAAAATTTGGATTTTTCAAAAGAATTTTTTAACTCAGCCCAGACCAGAACCAAAATGGCGTCGATCTCTCATATTTCGATCAGTATATAATTATCGAAAGCTCTGATATGAGAATCGAAAGGGTCAGGACAATTTTACGACAATTTAGAACACTTTGATAGTCGATAAACTCACATTTGAACGGGATAAGGGCAAAAAAGTGTTGTATACGCTTCTATGCTAAAACGATGGTAATACGAGGTCTCGGAGTGAAAATTTAATTGACCTGGAAATCACAGATGGCGCAGGGGGTCCCTCTGCAGTCAATTAGGGCCCCAGAAAGCACGAATCCAGAGGATTTCTGAAATTTTACTTCGATTTCTTTGTAATTACTGTACGATAACGACAGGTGGAGTATGCCATTTGGTACAATACCCAATATAATTCGGTATAGCTGTCGATATAAAAACGAACGTCGGGAACGTAGGCATTTAGAAAAATCTTCTTCTTCGACGTTGATCAAATTCCTCGACGTGTTTCACTTCACCTTAAGGCGATATGGAAGTGGGATCGGAGTGATCAAATCGTTTATGAAACTTTTCTCAGAGCTGGGGGTACCGAATCGTTTTAAATCTTACAATGTGAATATAGAGGCTACAATGAAGGTCCCGACGCCCATAAAATTTCAATTTCTTTATAGCAATTTTAACCATTTTTATCCAAAATGAAAATTCCCGAGTTTCAGGACCTACATTAGGGTCTCTTTATTTATGTAGTAAAATTTGAAACAAATTGGTACACTTAGTTCGGAAAATAATTGCACAAACGATTGACTCCTCAGATGCCACGTTCGTATTCACATTCACATTTCTTTAACCCTTTCACTGCCAACTACGAGATATCTCGAAGTTTGCGCTACAAGTTTAGGTCGATTGCAATTGGTCACGGAATACGTTTATAGCCGTTTGTGTTAGGTATTATCAGAAAAGATGAACAAAAATTGTATATAATATTTTTTGTTAAACAACGCGTTTAATATCACTTTTTGTTATCAAAATAATATTATTTAGTCCTGCTCTGTCTAGCAGATATGGAGTACTTTATACTTCTTCTACATATTGTTGTATTAGTTTTTGTTGAGAAAGTTTGTTGTTTTAGAATGTATAAATTTATTGCGTAATATGCGTACACATATTGCAGACGTTTCATGCAGCATGGAGTGCAACTTGTTTGTAAATCGATTTTTCTCTTTATACGATGATCATGAATTTCTCTCTGGGCAGCTTGACATTAGGATGAAAAAACTGCCGTTTTGCCATAATATAGCCGTGGCCAAAAACCACAACCCAAAAGCGAAATAAATTTCGAAAGTCCCTTTAATTTATAGTCAGTTGCTAAATTAATAGGTAGGGCTTATTTCTTCCTCTACAAAAATTGTATTTAAATGCTAGCAACATTGTTTTTGTTTTTTCTTTCTGGCAAAGACCCTGATAATCAATCCCATCGAGAATGCCTGAAAACCTTTTGGGAAGTTCTCAAGCATTAATACAAGTTTAACGTCATGACCAAAAATTGAAAGACGATACAAAAAGTGCATCCCAAACAAGATTTGGACTGTGATCGTTGTTAAGAGGGATTCCACTAAATGCTAAGAGAATTTTGTGGAATTGTCTAAAATATAATCTTTGTTAAGCAAATGTTGCGCAATATGTTACAATTTTTTTTATTTATTCCAGCAGAATACTTATTTCATATAACGAACATCAATAATAATTCACGCATCCGCTATGAATTTCAAAAATATTGTTTTAATCACTTGGCCACTTTTATATATAGTGCATCGTGTTGTCTCCATAGAATCCTGCTACGTGATCAATGTCTATCAAGCACCCCATTTTTGAAAAACAATTTTGATAAATAAAATTGACACATGTGCATCGTGTTGTCTTCATAGAATTCTGCTACGTGATCAATGTCTATCAAGCACCCCATTTTGAAAAACAATTTTAATAAATAAAAGTGACACAACACTAATCCATATTTCCAGATTGGACGCTCTCCTTTATCTTCAAAGTGCAATAAAGGAGGCTCAGAAAGATATATGATGAAATTTCGCTATTGAAATATGTTCTTTAATTGGAATTTTAATGGCTTCTCTACAATAATGTCTCAAAAGAGAGGCGCGAGGAGGATCTCTTTCATTCGCTGTCTTTTGACGACTAACAAAGACATCTTTTAACCGCGAAATGGAGGTACTACCTAAACGTCTATTTCTCACGAAGTCACTTTGAGCTGTCGTTACCTTCTGTGAACACCGTGCACTCCCTGAGAGCACGTAATAACGCCCAGACGCGCGAATTATACCCTGGGGATTAGAATCTGTGAATATGCAATTCCCTTAGTCGACATCCTCGTCGCACCTAATGGTTATCTGGAATCCACCCCGGCTCCGGTTGGAAAATCTATACCATTTTTAAGAGGATATGAAAGGTGCTAAGGGATTTAATCGACGGTGATAAAGTGAAATTCGTCTATACCCTTTTTGGTGATAATGCCATTTTGAATACTCAAGTGGGAACATAAGCTGGCGCGTCCCATTACCGACATTTTTATTTATGTTCAAGTCTTTTACGGTCCACGTTGAGAATTATACGAACTGAAGCGTTCCATATGTCATTTCAGTAAAATAATGGTAAAAAGATCGACGTAAACCTGTGGAAATCTTGGGAATTCATGACTGTTTATGTTTTGATGGATCAACGTCGCCATCTGTGACGTTTAGCTGCAACTAATTTTTTGCACTAAAAACACGCGTTACTCTCGGGATAAGCCAGTATCGTTGTAAAAGTACTTTCCATATTTCCCCATCTGACTCTGTAATATTCCATTTCTAGTGTATTCTAAATTGTTCGAGCTACCCAGGCACCGCGGAACGTGAAATATCCGTAAATTAATCGTATATAAATGTTTAGTGACTGATTATTGAGTGATTATATACATGCGTGTGTGGATGATAGACGATATACATTTGCTAGACCTAATTTAGACGATTAATTTACGTATATTCCACTTCATGGGTTGCCTGGGTAGATCCTGAAACTCCTCATTTTTTATTCTAAGCCTCCAAGAAGCGTAAAACGTCGAAAACGTGCCCGGACCCCACCATGTTGGTTCTAGTCCATGATAAGTAAATCAAATTTTGATTAAAAATGAAATTTTATGAGGTTTAGGACCTATCTTGAGGTCTCCGTGTTCACGTCGTAAAATTTGAAACGATTCGGTACCTCCAATTTGGAGAATACTTTCCCCAACGATTTGACCTCTCATTGTTGAATATATATAGACTGACTCCTTCATATCACCTTAAGGGGATATGAAAGTGACGTCCGAGGGGTCAATCGTTCGTGAAAGTATTCTACGAACTGAGTGTACCAATTTGTTTCAAATTTTACCACATGAATGAGGACACCCGAAGGAAGGTCCTGAAACTCGCGAAATTTCATTTTTGATACAAAACTTTGAAAATAGCTATAAGAAAATTATCGTGACTGTCAGGGCCTTCTTTGTAGCCTCTACATTCAGGTTGTAAGGTTTAAAACGATTATTCGGTACCCTCAAATCAGAGATAAGTTTCATAAACGAGACCTGTTTGATGCCACTTTCACATCGCCTTAAAGACAATCGGGTCTCGAAGAAGTAAATTGTTTTCACTGATTTCCAACTGAATAGCCTCTCGGTTTGTTGTGTTACATTATTTTCACCCAAGTGTTTGTTCGATCGAAAATGGATCGACATCCAGTAAATATTCTTTAATATGATGTGTCTTCAACCTAATGATGTGGTTCATCGAAGATCTAGGTTCTTTAAACGGATTTCACAGATAGTCAACCCGAGTAATTCACTTTGGCCACCGAATACGATTGGACGTGGTCACGTAAACACCTAGAGCCGAACTTCGAGATAGGACAAACCACTAACTGTCCGATCCGAACTTTATGAGCCCTATGGCCGCTCAAATTTGCCAAACGGATTCTCGAATAGTTTCCCGATTTGGACTACTCCCCTGACCAGCTCCATTTTCCTTCCTGCTTGCATCTTCTGCCTGTACCATTGATTTACGGCCATAATTCTTCACACCTGAATTTTCTTCTCTGAACAGTCAGAACCCCAATTTTGAACCAACCACATTTTGGTCAATGTACTCAATATCGTCCATTCGAAGGAGTCGTTGCATAATCATTTCGCAGCCTGGACATCCCCTGATCATTATAGGGCTATCTAGTTATTCTATACCTTACGTCAGCAGACAATTTCTAGAAATATTACACGGTTCCCCACGTCACCCTGACCAGTCCGAACAATAAGCGTAATAGGGAGGTTTTGAAAGCCTCGAAAGGGATGCACAAAATATTTGTCCTATATTTTCAATATATTTAACGAATATCGTACATTTTGTAAATATTTACCAGACATTTGTAATATTTGCAAAACCGTTTACTTTAGAATATTATCTCTATATTATTTATATAATATTAGCTCCATGTGTTTTCATGATATTTTCCTACCAGATATACAAAACATTTCGTTTCATTTTAATACAAGTATTTTTTAAATATTATCTGTCGAATACGTTCTAAACGTTTTGAAAGTATTTAAAATAAAAATCACACGTTTTGCGCCCATAATGAAATAGCGGAACAAAAATATTAGAAAGATTTCTCGCGTTTTTTAGTACCAAATGAAGTGTCCGATAATAGTCATGAAGTAAAAAATGTATTTTTGTTACGTTAATAAATTAAAAAATATTTCTCTATATGTTTATAAATTATTGAAACTTAACATGTCATTGACATTTTCAAGAAATATTTCAGATATCTTCGAATGAAATCTACAAGAAATCTTAAAAAATCTGTCGCTTCAGATATTTAGCAAAGATTACAAAGAAATATTTAGACATTATTCTATACTACTAGGGGTAGGTATTTGAAATACATGCGTCTACTATTGACAATTTTCTTATATTTCGTATATCTCGCAATCTAGGATAATGGCTTATTATAAGACAAATGTGCGTGTATGCCTCAAAATGTATATTTGTTGAAAATCTCAATCATGTATTTAGTTTCAATAATTTAGAAACATGTATCGAAATTATATTTTTTTATATATAAACATATCACAAAAATACATTTTTTACTTTACGATTATTATCAGACACTTCATTTGGTACCCGAAAACACGATCAATTTTCGCAACATTTTCGTTCCGCTATTTTATTATGAGAGCAAAACGTGTAATTTTGCTTTTACGTATTTTTAAAACGTATATATTGTATTCGACAGATAATATTTAAAAAATACATTAAAACGAAACAATTTTTTGTATATTTACAAAAAAAACACGTGGAGCTAATATTCTACAAATATTATACAAATAATGTTCTAAAGTAAATGTTTTGCAAATATTTCAAATGTCTGCTAAGTATTTACAAAATGTAGGATATTTTTTCCTCCGTGGAGGGATAGGAAACACCGTTACCGGGTGTTTGTTGGCCTACCAGTAAAAAGATAATATTTTACGCGCGATATGAGGCAAGACCGATAACGAGAAAGTCCCCGTGGGACCTATTATCTGATACGGTTTAAAAAGCCCCTCTGCGTTTCATAACGACTCGAGGAATATGGGCGAATTAATCGCTCTAGATATTGCATGAGCCTTAACTATTCCTAAAATAATCATTTTAATCCGTTTTACGGTCGTTTCATAGTAATAAACATAAAACTTCATGCACGCAATTATGTTGCACGATTCGACAAACCAATACACTCTCTTCAGACCGTAAAAACTGCTAAAACATTTTCAGTTCATCTTTAATTCAATTTGTTTTTTACAATGAATCGCAAATATTATGATTCATAATAAATAATGGCAACAGAGTAATAATTGTAAAGAGCATGAAATATACATGCATATACCTTTTGCTTTATCTTAAAGTGATATGAAAGGCTCCAAGAAATTTAATTGATGTCGACATATGGGCTGATCCTTTCATAACACCTTAAGGTGATATGAATGTGTGATATATACATAACAAAAAGTGAAAATATTTATAAAACTCTTCTCCAAACTGGGTGTACCGAATTACCTGACACTTTAACGCGTGATTGTAAAGGCCCTCGTGAAATTTCACATTTCGAAAAAAATATTGTACTTATCTCGGACAAGAACCAGAAAAGATATTTTTTTTCGAAAAATAAAATTTCACGAGGGCCTCCATAATCTCGGGTTAAAATTTTAGATAATGTGGTACACCTAGTTTGGAGAAAAGTTTTATTAATATTTTCTCTTTTTGGTATGTATACATCATACTTTCGTATCACCTTAAGGCCTCCGTGTTCCCGTGGTAAGACTCGAAACGAATCGGTACCCCCAATTCGAAGAATACTTTCACGACTGATTCGACTTCTCCAACTAATGTAGGCTGATCCTTTCATGACACCTTAACGATGATAAATTACTGTTGATTTCAGGATACTTTCCGCTTCCTGCGGTTTACTGCCTCGCTTGGATATGCCTGGATGTGCTTTTCTGCACGGCCAGCATAATGCATCTGTGCACCATCAGCGTAGACAGGTACCTCAGTCTGCGCTACCCCATGAAATTCGGTCGCAACAAGACACGTCGACGAGTCACCCTGAAGATCGTTTTCGTGTGGCTTCTCAGCATCGCGATGAGTCTGCCACTTTGCCTCATGTATTCGAAGGTAAGTTGTGTTTCCAGAAACATTTGCACTGGCTAGGGCGAAAACTGTCCTTTAACCCTTTCGTCACGGCAGTTGTTAGGTCCCAACCTAACATTTTATTTTAAGTAATATTAAGAAAGAGACTAAGCAACGCGTCTCGCGCTCCAAAACGCTCCTGGAGACATGCTCTCCCTCGTTTCTTACCTCCCCTTTGTTTATCCGAGTACTTCCGCACCCCAAACTAGATGACAGCCCTGGGAAACGTCAAACATTCAGATTCTCTGGAAAGAGACGCTTTCCACCTGTTTCCCTTTCGACCTGTCCCCAAGCCAATCACATGAGACATTTCCCCTCTCAATCTTAAAAACCCACCAATAAGCATCCTCCTCCGCGCCTAGGAACATCTTAGGTCAGTATAAAAAGGCCCGCTCCGAAGGGCTCGCTCTCTGATCTATCGAAGTTTGAACTGTCTCCATTCTGTAACCTGCGTGCCAGACACCTGTAACTCTGGGCGAACGCCAGTCTCCTTGGGTTGACCAGTCTACGAGTCGTTCCTGTAAACCAAGAGGCATCGAAAATGAAGTGTCTTCGTTACTTTCCTCGACGAGGTCTTTGGCTGGTTTCAACCACCTGGAAGCGAATCCAAAGAACCAACCCACGAGGCCCAGTCCGATCGACATCCTCGGGCAATCGCTATCGCCGCTCCTGAGTAAACGATCCCCGACCTAAGACAGTCCGTTCCGCCAGACCCCACGCCAAAAGGGTGCACATTGCGTGTTGGCAGTCTTCGGCGTTCGAACTTAACGTCTTTTACCTAAACAACGCCTCCTTGACATCCGTTTGTATGTATACTTTCCTTACAAGGAAACATTCCCAAGTGTCCGCCGCCGACCTTACTGATTTTCATGTATATCGAAGAACACAAAAATCTAAGAGACACGTGTTTTTTTTATCTGCAATGGTCCACATTTACGGGGTGAAACAACCCCCGGAAGTTTGGCGAAGATTCGATTTTTATATTAATTTTTGTAGGAGCAGTGAAGGGATTTCGACGAAACTTGGCATAAACGTTTCTGTATAAAGACGGTGAAAACACAATACTGTCCAGGAATGCTACACCACCTCTAGAGGGTAAACTATCCTTCAGGCGAAATTTTTTTGTAATATCTGTTAAACAGACACTCCTACTTAAGTTCCACTTACGCCATGTGATTGGTCACGAGAAATGAGGAAATACGTGTTGTTTGCCTTTTGCCAATAAACATTTATACATCGGTTGAAAAGAATGGATGTAGGTGGTATATGGATATATCCCGACTATCTTTATTGGGTCATATCGTGACCAATTCATTGTACATAAATCCTGTAAACGTGCTAATTCCTCAAAATGTCGTTGGTTTTCATAACATGGAATTATTTATCAATAAATTAAAAAAACAGTTTAAGTGACTGAAATTGTTTCGCAACAGATTCGATGACGATATGACCCAATAAAGATAATCGGGATATACCCATGTACCACCTACATCCATTGTTTTCAAACGATGTATAAATGTTTATTGGCAAAAAGCAAAAAACACGTATTTCCTCAGTTTTCGTGGGCAGTCACATGGCGTAAGTGAAACTTAAGTAGGAGTGCTTGTTTAATAGATAACAATATTGTTATAGCATAACATATTGTTTTCACCGTCTTTATACAGAATACGTTTATGCCAAGTTTCGTCGAAATCCCTTCACTGCTCCTACGAAAATTGATATAAAAATCGAATTTTCGCCAAACTTCCAGGGGTTGTTTCACCCCTTAAATGTGGACTATTGCAGATACAAAAAAATACGTGTCTCTTAGATTTTTGTGTTCTTCACCATATATGAATATCAATAAGATCGACGGCGGACACTTGGGAATATTTCCTTGTAAGTGTTAAATAATAAGTGTTTTGTATTATTCCATTATTCAATTTCCAAATAAAAGTCTAACCTTGAACTTTTAAAAAATTAAAAGTTATCCCAATCGCTGATCTTCTTGTCTCGTTTCGATGGCCAAAATGTGTTACGGGTGTTCAAAATATACTTTCAGCGTGGTTAATCCAATACGGGTCGATACAATCAAATGATACTCTACGGATATGACAGAAATTGTTACGAAAGGGTTAAGGGGATGTTAAAGTGGCATCTGAGGGATCAATCGTTCATGAAACTTTTCTCCGAACTGAGGGTACCGAATCGTTTCAAACTGTACAACGCGAATACGGAGGCTATAAGAAAGTTCCTAACACCCATGAAATTTCAATTATTAAAAATTTGTTTATAGATATTTCTCAAAATTTGCATAAAATGAAGTTTCAAGGGTGTTCGGACCTTCCTTATAGCGTCTATATTCACATTGTAAAGGTTCATCACTTTCACATCCCCTTAAGAGTAAGAAATTAATGATATTTAATTGCCACAGCTGAAACGAAAACATGATTAAAATTATACTTTTTGCTGAAAATACTTGAAACTTTAATTAGTCGTTATTCTAACGTAATAAACTTATTTTACAATAATTCAGCGCATTTATTCCCACTATTTCAAGGTATTACATTTTACCGGCCATCGTGTAATTACATCCGATGGGGCACTTTGGTAGACAGTTTCGAAATGAAGTCTGTCAAGAATTATATATATTTGTAGAACACCCAAACCTACTGCAGTGGAAAGGAAATTGAATGGCTCGAAAAACCAAGTGGAAACTGCACAGGAGGTGGAATAAGATCGATCGGTATGATTAAATGCAGCGAAGTGTATAATTAATGCATTTCCGTTATCGATTTCTGCAAGGGTTACTATCGGCTTCAACCGAGGAGGAAACCACTTCCCATTAAGGGTTCGTTAAATTTATGTCCTCAAAGTGTTGCATCCGCGCAAATATGAGCGGCCATTCCGCGTCCGTCGATTTCCTCGGTACACCGGTACACCGGTACACCGGTACACCGGTACACCGGTACACGTACAAGTGTACGAGCGGCTCGAAACTCGATTCTCGTCTTACATTTAATTTCCTTGCTTGGCGCGAATCGGCATTATTAATTACGCCGAGGCTGGAACTTAGGAATTAGTCGTCCGGGGAATAATTCGCGTAATCAGTGCGCACTCGTCCTGGAAATTCGCGGAAGAGACCGCCGTTCCTGGAGAGAAATTATGCCGGGGCTGTGCCCATTTCGCGTTCCCGGTAATTTCATTAAATATTCGTTTGCCGGCAGAAAATTCTGCGGAGATGCTCTCGCTGACAAATCTGAAACACTTTCAACGACTCTTACATTTTTTCTTTCAACGGGCGAGCCGACAAAACCAGGAAACGTGGTCAGAGCTGACTTTCAAGGACACTCCACACGAATTCGCGTCCCGATGGTGTTGCATTTATCGATAGAAAACGATCGTTTGTGGAAGATGCACAATGTGTTGGAACGTTTAAAAAATAACAAACATTCCGTGAATGTTGCTAACCTATAATAATTCTACTGTCCCCAGTAGCGCAAAATATTTCTCTTATATTTTCTATACATTTAACGAATATCGTACATTTTGTAAATATTTAGCAGACATTGGAAATATTTGCAAATCACTTACTTTAGAATGTTATTTTTATTATTACTTTTAGTACTTGATAAACGATCGCTTAAGGTGAAGTGAAACACGTCGACAAACTTGATCAACGTCGATAAAGAAGATTTTTCTAAATGCCTACGTTGCCGACGTTCGTTTTTATATCGACAGCTGGGTCGAATTATATTGGGTATTGTACCAAATGGCATATTCCACCTGTCGTTTTCGTACAATAATTATGAAGAAATCGAAGTAAAACTCCAGAAATCCTCTAGATTCGTGCCTTCTGGGGCCCTAATTGACTGCGGAGGGACACCCTGCGCCATCTGTGATTTCCAGGTCAATTAAATTTGCACTCCGAGACCTCATATTACCATCGTTTTGGCATAGAAGCGCATAGAACACTTTTTTTTGCCTTTATTCCGTTAAAATACGAGTTTATCGATTACCAGAGTGTTCTAAATTGTCGTAAAATTGTCCTGACCCTTTCGATTCTCATATCAGAGCCTTCGATAATTGTATATTGATTGAAATATGAAAGCTCGACGCCATTTTGTTTCTAGTCTGGACTGAATTAAAAAATTCTGATGAAAAATCCAAATTTTGAATGTATCAGGACAATTCTTAGATGATCAGGAGTGATGTGTCAAGGTTTCGGATAGTTTGGTCTAATACCCTTAAAAAAAAAGTGTTGTATTCGAATCGACTGATTTGAAGAATGTTTCACTTCACCTTAACGTTTTTCGGAAAGTTAACCCTTTGCGGACGGGACTTTTCCTTTGTAAAGACTTTTGGGCGATTCTCGGCAGACGCGCATTCGCGAAGAGTTAAATGACAATTAATTATACGTAATTATAAATCGAGAGATGCACGAGTAGGAACATTTTCAAACTCGCATACAAATACATTAAAATGACGTCAATCCCAATTGGTAAAATAAGTAAATTCGTAATGATTCGTGTACTTGGCTTTTTAACATAATTCAAATGCTTTTTGTATGGAAACTGTATATGTAATACGCATTTTTGGTGTAAGAGGATCACAGCATTCCTGTAATCGGCGAAGTGTTTTTGTGGGGATCTCACATTACTTATGAGATCTTCCGTCCCTTTTCCGATTTAGGGAGCCCTCCCTTCATCTTTGCAACCCCTGTATCTCCTTACCCATTCATAGGATTAGGAGTTAAAGCCGGAAAGTCTGCATTGTGCCGGCTTTTTGTCTGGTCCATCAATATCCCTCCTGAATGCTCCGTTCTCATTGTCCCCAGTTGCCATATCTTTTGTGATATCGCATTCACTTATTGTTAGCACAAGCTTTCATCCATTATCATAACGTTTTCCGCAAGTAAACCGAAAGTCTGTTAATCATACTCGGTCATAAGTATATAATAGGGGAGATCGAGGTGAAATGTAACAAAGGTTACAAATTTTATCTTTAAACTTGGAAAAACGAATCGAGACGGTGGAAGCTTTCCGATAGCGAAATGAACTTCTCACGGTAATTTCATGTATGTCCGACATTTTTTGTAAAATGGCATAGGTGAGTAACATTTTCATGGATTCGATATTTTTATTTTGTATTAAATTGGGGGAAATGAAACTGATTTTCTCGTGCCACGGCATTGCATATAGAGTAGGTCGTTATATGTTCATCGGATTTAAAGTTAAAATCCCTCTAAGTAGTTATAATCATATCAATCGTTTGACGGAGTACGTTGGGAACAGTAGTACGAGTAAAGTTGACTCCAGTTATCTACATTGTCGAAAAACGCGTTCGATAAAATGTGCACTCTACGCCGAGAAGTATACGAAATGAGGCCTTTCAACCGTAATTTCGGTAAAGTAATAATTAAGAGATCGATGTAAAACTGTCGAAATCCCTCGGATTCATGATTTTTGCTGCTCCAATGGACCAAACGGCGCCATCTGCGACGTTTAACCGCAACTAAATGTTTGCCCGAAAAATTCGCGTTACCCACAGAACAAGCCAGTACTCTCTTGCAGTCGTTGATGAAAGTAATTTTCATATTTTCCCACGTGACTCCGTAATATTCCATTTCTATACTATTATAAATTGTTCGAGCTAGGTTCTGAAACTTATTTTCGATTCTAAGCCTTCGAGAAGCGTAAAACATCGAAAACGGACCCGGACCACGGCATATAGGTTCTAGTCCATGATAAATAAATAAATTTTTTTATAAAAAAATGAAATTTCACGAGGTTGTGGACCTACCTCGTGGCCTCTATATTCGCGTGGTAAGGTTTCAAATGAACGGGTACATCTAATTCGGAGAATACTTTCGCGAACAATTTGACCTCTCGGATACATTTAGGCTGACTTTTTTACGTTAAATTTATGTCCTCAAAGTGTTGCATCCGCGCAAATATGAGCGGCCATTCCGCGTCCGTCGATTTCCTCGGTACACCGGTACACCGGTACA